>NC_085988.1:11377457-11459957 GCF_030014385.1 Trichomycterus rosablanca
ACACACACACACACTGAAAATCTCATTGAGGAAGATAATCACCACTGAACTGAGCAAGTGTACGAGATGGCCAGAACAGAAAAGGAGCTACTGAACCACATTAAGTACCCAGTGGATAAGGTACTGGACTATTGATTGGAAAGTTGCCTGTTTAAGTCCCACAACCACCCTTAACCTACCCTTATAAGTACTTGTAATGTATTTACTCCCAGTTTTAATTCGCTTTGGATGCAGGCTACTGGAATACATCCACACCAAACTTATCCAATCAAACACTGGCGCAGGAACTCCTGCAACGAAGTTAAAAGCATAGAATTTGTTTATTAGAATTGATTTTATACACCTTTTAGAGGTTAGTGTGACTGAAACACTCAAACTTGATAATTAGGAGGGCTGTCCACATACTTTTAGCCATAATGTGTATGATAAAAAATCTGGAACCAGGGTTTGCAAAGTTGCGGTCTGACCATGCAGTGAAAACCCTGGTAGGTGTGGTGGAAAGGACTTTTATGGATTGGAGAAGCAGCCGTGAGCTCTCCCCTCTGTTTTTGGCAACTTCCTTTGCATTTCCTTCAGGCATCAGAGAGAAAGCTTCAGGTATCAGGATGCTCTAGTTGCAAATTCTTCTCGCCCAGCCCCCCAGCTGAGGTCCGTTCCTACAGTACTCCCGCATCACTCCTTCACCCTACTTAGCCTTAGGCAAATACGCTACCTTGTAGAACCATGCATGTTTTGAGCCACGAGGTTTTTAAGTACAGTCATTGGTGTTTGGTAAGTAAACATACCCTAACATATTGTTTTCTGTTGACAGGACGCTGAAAATCCAGTGATGGCACATATGGATGTGAAGTCTGGTCACTGAAGAAAGAGAAAAAAAGACGCATTCAGGCTTTTGAGAACAAAACATCTAATGCAGGAAGATGATCACCACTGAGCGAGTGTATGAGATGGCCAGAACAGAAAAGAAGCTACTGAACCACACAAGTCCCACAAGTTAGGTTACTTTGGGCACCCACATGATAACATTGAAGGTGGTGTTGGACGACAAGGAAGAGCAAGAATTATCAGGGGCAAGTCTGGTACAGGTGACCTGAGACAGAGGGCAGTGGAGAAAGCATACAGTGAACAGCAAGTATTGAAAAATAGTATAAGTGTCCTTGAGGAGGTTGGATCCACCAGCATCGAAGCGTTTGTCAACAAAAATAGCCTCAGATGGACAGGACATGTCTTCTGAATGGACAACAGCAGGCTGCCTAAACAAGTACTCTTCGGTCAGCTAAAGGATGGGAAACAAAGGAGAGGAGGCCAGAAGAAGAGTTACAAGGATCTTCTCAAGTCGACACTCAAGGGTTACAGCATCGAGGTCGGCAGGTGGGAAACGCATGCGCAGGAGAGGGCCACGTGGAGGTCTCTTGTTAAGGATTGTTAAGGTTCGAGCAAGACTGCAGACAAGGGGAGTAAAAACGAGAAAAAAATGAAAGCACGAGCAGCCATCATGCCTTGACCCGCTCTCCGGCAAAGTCTGCGCAGCCAGGATTGCACTCATCAGCCACCTCAGAACCCATCGACAGATCGTCCAGTGTAGAACGAAGGGAGGTAGCAGCTCAGTGTCTTCTTCTCAACCGCTAATGAGAATGGAGAACACATAGCAAAGCATCTGAGCTTCCTCAATACAGAATCTCTCAAGATCCTTTAGATTCCAAAGCCTTGCTTGTAGACTCTCCTCTTTAAGCTCATAACTCAACTTTATTTGTATAGAGCTTTTTACAATAGACATAATCTCAAAGCAACTTTACAGAATCCAGGACCAACAGATACAAAACCACCTGTTGGGCAAACCGAGGGTGACTGTGGCAAGGGGAATACTCCCTTAAAATTACAGGAAGAAACCTTGAGAGGAACCAGACTCAGCATGGCCCTCCGTTTGTTGAGTTCTGGACATTTTTAATGCAGACATGCCAGGTCTCTGTCACATCTAGCAGAAGCAGCACTCTTGGCACAGCAGTCTCGACTTGCAGTCTTCAACCTCGGGTGGGTAAACAGGTTTCCTGCTAAAATCACCTCAAGGTAAAAAACAAAAGATGTAGTTAAAATGTGATATGAAATCATTAATAGTAAAATGTCAGAGACTTCGACACCTTTAATTATTGTATCATAGCTAACAGGGAGAGCGAGCAGGTAACAAAGTCATGAAGGCTTTCACAGGACGTCAGCACCCACCTCCCCCACCGTCATCAAACCTGAGTGATCGGACAAGAGAGGCAGAACGACAGCAACCCAACATCCCTGATCACCACAAGTTTCTATCACCTAGAACCTCCAAGCTCTGCGCCTTTCTCTATAGTAGTGGTGGGTAGCTCCCGGCCTATGGGTCAAAAACCAGGTGCAGCCAGAAGTCATCACGCGGCACCAGCAAATCTGACAAACATGAGCACCAGACTACCTAGACCCCAGATTTCATGGATCGGAGCCACACATCCTTGGTTTGAAAATACTAATCAAAAGCCTTCAAATGATTATTCCAAAGTTGTGGGGCTATGTAGGAGAATAGGTCACGGGACTCGGGTGGCCAAAGCGAACCAGGTCAGTGAACCATTGTGTGTCCAGTTTAAACTTCCTGGCTACAGCAGTCAGATTTCAATTTGATATCTGCCGGAAATGATTGGAGTTCTTGATACCATGTATGCAAAGTTGTCCAGGGCCTTTGGAAGAAAAACAGCACAGACATCCCTTTCATTTCCATCTAGCTTCCCTTCCAAACAACTCCTGGTACTGTTGGTGGCATCAGAATGTAAATAAGATGATGTTCTGACCCTGAGACCCAAAAGACGTCTGACTCAGACTCTAGCACAAATCTTTAGACTAGAGTCTGAGTCGAGTCAAGTCTTTAGGCTAGAGTACAAGTCAGGTAACAAGTCTTTAGACTAGAGTCTGAGTCAAGTCACAAATCTTTAGACTAGAGTCCAAGTCAAGTCACAAGTCTTTAGACTAGAGCCTTACAATCTTACAATCATTAGCGCCAATTCTGTAGGAGCGTTTCATTCACATTATCTGTTCCTGTAAAGTGCACTACGTAGGGTATTCCACTATTTTAAGTGAGATTCTGATCTAAAGGTAACAAAAATGTTCAAATGAAATGAACTTCAATCTGTGTAGGAAGTAGGGAGCGATGCTTCATCAACGTAACTAATGTTAACACATGCTGACTCTAGGGACTCTTGTTGTTTACGAGTTATTTGAAACGAGTCTGAGTCGAGTCTGAAGTCGCTGTGTGTGTGACTTACGGCTGACCATTTAAGAGTTTCTAGTTGCTCACGCGACTAGATTTTACTTGTGAGAGCTTCTATGGGTGGAGGCAGTTGTGATACAGAAATTTGATTTAAAAAAAAAATGCTGCACCTGCATCAATCCGCAACCTGCTTTTTCTCGGCAAACTGGTTCTGCATTTCCATCTTAACACCCCCCCCCACACACACACACCACACCCCACCACACCACACCACACCCCACCCCACCCCACCACACCACACCACACCACACCACACCACACCACACCACACCACCACCACCACCACCACCACCACCACCACCACCACCCAACTTCCAGGTTTTTGAGCTGGTTTCTGATTTGGACTGCATATAACCTGCATTCTTTTGCAAATTATCAGAGTTGGCGTGCAATGTCTTATCCTAGCTGTAAGCTGTGGTCCATTTGCATAGCTGACATTTGCTTACTTATCAGTTTCCTGAGCCAACTCTTCACGTCACATGATCTAGATGATGTCGTTATGGATTGGATATGGTAGCTGTGTTTTAATGTGTTAGTTTTATTAACACTTACACCGATCAGACATACCATTATGACCACCTCCTTGTTTCTACACTCACTGTCTATTTTATCAGCTCCACTTACCATATAGAAGCACTTTGTGGTTCTACAATTACTGATCAGACACAGCAGCGCTGCTGGAGTTTGTAAATACCGTGTCCACTCACTGTCCACTCTATTAGACACTACTACCTAGTTGGTCCACCTTGTAGATGTAAAGTCAGAGACGATCGCTCATCTATTGCTGCTGTTTGAGTTGGTCATCTTCTAGACCTTCATCAGTAGTCACAGGACGCTGCCCACGGGGCGCTGTTGGCTGGATATTTTTGGTTGGTGGACAATTCTCAGTCCAGCAGTGACAGTGAGGTGTTTAAAAACTCCAGCAGCATTTTAAAGTATTCACTTAGCATTTATTTTAATGATGACATTTTTCTGAGCCTTAAACCTAATGCCTATCTTTGAAGATAATAAGAAGTGCAAGACAGACGGCTATGTTTCCATTGCTGAATTTAGAATCGAGTATGAACAGTTAGATCTATATCTGCTTACCACAGAAGTTTCATTTCACACCTTTTTCTGTTTCTTTAGGAGAAAGCAACAGCTATGAACCTTTGTTATGAACCTTTGTTATGAACCTTTGTTAAAATCCATGAATGATCCTATAGAACAGGTGATCTTGGTGGATGAACTGATATAATGCATTGCTGTAGGGTGTTCCACGCTGAAAGGAGATACTTTGTGAATATGAGGACACGAACATAAAGCCCAAAAAATATCAGTTTCATTCTGTAGACAGAGAAACAGCAGGGTCGTCTTAGTATTATTAACCAGCAAACAGTCAAAGTCACTTGTGTCCTCCACAGATTCCATGTTAACAAACTGAAGCTGTAGCAGGTTGATCTACTTTGTACATCACACATGCATTTTTCTCCAACAAATGTTCATTTACAAATGGATCATTTCACAAGAATTCACTATAGTAAAATTCCACTGGGTCAGAGGATTACATAGAACGACTTGAGCATGACTTTAAATAGTTTGGAAAATTCCAGAAAACAACATCCTGGCTTTAAAAGCATCTGATAGGCTGATTAGCATAATTTCTGTAAATTAGAGGTGTAAATGTCGCAATTTTAAGGTCTACCTTCACATACTAACCCCAAATAGAACATCAGACCCCCAAAAGAAGAACATCAGACCCCAAATAGAACATCAGACCCCAAAAAGAAGGACATCAGACCACAAAAAGGAGGGTATCAGACACCATAAAGGAGGACATCAGACCTCAAAAAGGAGGGTATCAGACACCAAAACGGAGGACATCAGACTCCAAAAAGGAGGGTATCAGACACCATAAAGGAGGACATCAGACCCCAAAAAGAAGGACATCAGACCCCAAAATGGAGGACATCAGACCCCAAAAAGGAGGGTATCAGACACCATAAAGGAGAACATCAGACCTCAAAAAGGAGGGTATCAGACACCAAAAAGGAGGACATCAGACCCCAAAGAGGAGGGTATCAGACACCATAAAGAAGGACATCAGACCTCAAAAAGGAGGGTATCAGACACCAAAAAGGAGGACATCAGACCCCAAAGAGGAGGGTATCAGACACCAAAATGGAGGACATCAGACCCTAAAAAGGAATGTATTAGACACCAAAAAGGTGGATATTAGATATTAATGAAGGTTCTACTCACCACATCTAGAGTTGACTTGTAATACTTAAGTACAAAAATCATAAAATTCATCTTTCCTAAATCTTCCAAACAAACGGGTGCTAAGCGACCACTCAGATCTGGACGCTGTTGTTTGTTTTGGCGTGTGACAGTGTGAGCGGTTATTAAAACTTAGTAATTAATCAGCATTTTAGGGCCGGACGTTCCACAATAAAGCGCTGGACGTCCTCACAGAAAGTGGCGGCTTTAAACCAATCAGATATGAGTCGTTTATTTTGACGTGTTTGTAAACCAACGATTAATTATGCTCGTTACAAGCATCTGGTAGCTTTCAAAGGAGAACAAATATGTGTCAGTCCAGACATTACACCAGACTGTGGACAGGCAGATTAAAAACAGTCGATACGGCCGCTCAGATGGCGCAGCGGTAAAAACACGTGCTGGAACACCAGAGCTGGGATCTCAAACACATCGTATCGAGTCTCAGCTCTGCCTGCCGGCTGGGCTGAGCAATCACATGAACAACGATTGGCCTGTTGTTTACATAGGGGTGGGGTATTAAAGCCAGATAGAGACTCTCTCATAACTAATGCAACTACGACCTCTGCTGGCTGATCGATGGCGCCTGCACAGAGACGGGGAGAGAGTGTGGATCAGGGTGTGTCTCTCTGTACACAGTGCTGGTCTGCAGCTGATCTGGTCTGGTGTGGGTGACAAAATGCATACGGCTGCTGCCCCCGTGTCGGAGGGGGCATGGGTTAGCTTCGTTCTCCTCAACAGGAGCCGGGGCCGGCATTAGTGGAGAGGAAGCGTGATGCAATCGGGCAGAGGAGAAAATGCATAAACAAAATATATATATATATATATACTGTATATATATAAACAGTCGATGCACCCTACATCCTGACCTCACCCAGGATGCACCGGATTCCCAGAATACAGCACATTACCGGCTGTATTGGTGATTAAGAACGTTTAATAATTTGTTATATGTGTAAAAGTAATGCATTGTGAACATTGTTCAGGTGTGGTAATGTGTTTGGTACCCTTAGCGCTTTGTGTGTGACCTTAGCAGAGCCAGTTTCATTGTGATCTGGTTTTTCCCACCTTGATCTCACAAACAACCATTTCCTCAATAAAAAAGCACAAAACGTTCCCTACTGCCTCGTCCTTCACTTCACAATACAATATCAAGTTTATGGCCCTTAAACTTTTACTTTTCCAGAAAGCTTTCCAGCTGTTTTGGGTCACATCTTTATATAGATTATTTACTATTAATTATAGTGACAATGACAGGATTGTACATTTTAGCTTTAGGCTAGCTTTGTACTTTATACATTCCAGCTGCACATTAAGCTTTATGCTAGTTGTGCATTTTAGCACTATGATTGTACCTTGCATGTCCTAGCTTAATGCTAATATTTTCCTTTAAAGTATTTAGCTTTATGTTAATTTTGCACTTTTAGTACGAGCTCTTTGCTAATCTTGTGCTTTGTTTCAGTTCTGTCTTGTGGACTTTAGCTTTAGCTCTATGCTAGCTAGCTGAATGCTAGTTCACTACATTTGAGGTATTAATCTTATACTATTCATCTATATGCTCCGTGGTACTCTCATGTTTTGAAGGCTTCGCTCTACCTTTAAGCCTTATTATTCTGTTAGCATTAGAGGACAGTGGGAGCCATTTGGGTTCTGATTTTCTCCTTTTTGGGGTCTGATGTTCTCCTTTTTGGGGTCTGATGTTCTCCTTTTGGGGTCAGATGTTCTTTTTTTGAGGTATGATGTCCTCCTTTTTGGGGTCTGATGTTCAAGGTTCAAGTTGAATGCTAGTTTACTACATTTGAGGTTTAGCACTATGAACTGTACTTAATCTTATACTATTCATCTATATGCTCAGCGGCTTTGCTCTGCCTTTAAGCTTTATAATTCTGTTAGCATTAGAGGACAGTTAGAGGACAGTGGTAGCCTAGTGGGTAGAGCTTTGGGCCATCAACTGAACGGTTCAGAGTTCGAATCCCAGCTCTACCATGCAGCCACTGTTGGGCCTTTGAGCAAGGCCCTTAACCCTGTCTGCTCCAGGGGCGTCGTACGATGGCTGACCCTGCGCTCTGACCGCAGCTTCCAAACAAGTTGGGATATGCAAAGAAAGAATTTCGTAGTACTGTACACCTGTATATGTTTATATGACAAATAAAGGCGTTCATTCATTCATCAGCATTGTGTTTTTTGGACTTCAGCTCCTTGCTAGCTAGGGTTAGATCAATGGACAGGTCAAAAGAAATGACTCATATTTAATTGGTTTAAAGCCGCCACTTTCCTGAGGACGTTCACCACTTTATTGTGGAACCTCCGGCCCTGAACTGCTCATTAATTACTGAGTTTTAATAACTGTTCACGCTGTCGACACGTCAAAACTAAAAACAGCATCCAGCTCCAAGTAGTCGATCAGCAACCAACTCATTAGAAGATTCAGGAAAGATTAATTTTATGATTTTTGTACTAAAGTATCACAAGTCGACTCTAAATGTGGTGAGTAGAACCTTCATTAATGTGCTGATTTTATACTTCGATTAATTTCCTCACAATTATATCAATTAAGGTTTTAATTCTGTGTGCTGTAGACACGATCCTGACTCCCCACTGTCATGCCCTCCTTTTTGGGGTCTAATGTCCTTCTATTTGGGGTCTGATGTTCTCCTTTTTGGGGTCTAATGTCCTCTTTTTTTGGTCTGACGTCTTTCTTCTCGGGGTCTGATGTTTTTCTTTTTGAGGTCTGATGTCCTCATTTTGGGGTCTGGTATCCTTCTGTCTGGGGTCTGATATCCTTCTATTTGGGATCTGATGACGCTCTTCTTTGTAGGGTCTGATGTTCTCCTTTTTGGGGTCTGATGTTCTCCTTTTGAGGTCTAATGCCCTCTTTTTTTTGGTCTGATGTTCTCCTTTTGGGGGTTATGGAAGTGGCCATCCTTTCAGGATGACAGCTTTTTCACATTTTAGCATGTATGTGTTATACTCCACTCACAACAATTTAAAAGCTGATGGGTTTAGTAATAAATAACGACGACAGGGAAGATCCATTACAGACAAAGTACAAAACGTCACGGTCTGATCTTCTGTACTTCCATAAAACCTGACCGGTTCTTCTTTATGACTTCAGCTTTTTATATCTCATGATGAGTAGCGTAGACAGTAGCGTAAATGGTTGGAGAACAATACAGAGTCTGTTACAATAAAAGCAGAACGAGTCCAAAAGTGGTTAAAAAACGGCTTGTAGTTTTAGTTCTGTGTTAGAAAACTACAGTTGGGTCTGATGTCCCTCTTTTTGAGGTCTGATGTCCTCCTTTTTGGGATCTGATGTCCTCCTTTTTGGGGTCTGATGTTCTCCTTTTTGAGGTCTGATGTTCTCCTTTTTGGGATCTGATCTTTTTGGGGTCTGATGTCCTTCTTTTTGGGGTCTGATGTTCTCCTTTTTGAGGTCTGATGTTCTCCTTTTTGGGATCTGATCTTTTTGGGGTCTGATGTCCTTCTTTTTGGGGTCTAATGTTCTCCTTTTTGAGGTCTGATGTTCTTTTTGGGGTCTGATGTTTTCCTTTTTAGTGTCTGATGTCCTTTTTGGGATCTGATGTTCTCCTTTTTGAACATCAGACCTCTCCTTTTTGAGGTCTGTTTTTTGGGTCTGATGTTCTCCTTATTGGGGTCTAATGTTCTCCTTTTTGGGATCTGATGTTCTCCTTTTTGGGATCTGATACCCTCCTTTTTGAGGTCTGATGTCCTCCTTTTGGGGTCTGATGTTCTTCTTTTTGAGGTCTGATGTTCTCCTTTTTGTGATCTGATACCCTCCTTTTTGAGGTCTGATGTCCTCCTTTTGGGGTCTGATGTTTTCCTATTTGTGATCTGATACCCTCCTTTTTGAGGTCTGATGTTCTCCTTTTTGGGGTCTGATGTTCTTCTTTATTGTGATCTGATGTCCTCCTTTTGAGGTCTGATGTTCTCCTATTTGTGATCTGATACCCTCCTTTTTGAGGTCTGATGTTCTCCTTTTTGGGGTCTGATGTTCTTCTTTATTGTGATCTGATGTTCTTCTTTTTGAGGTCTGATGTTCTCCTATTTGTGATCTGATACCCTCCTTTTTGGGGTCTGGTGTCCTCCTTTTTGACTCCTAATAAATCATTTAATCACTTATTTTTATTTTAGACAATCCAGTGTTCTTGATCTAATTGCTACGTGTTTGCAGTGCTGGTGTTGACGTCATTGCTTCAGCACAGAACAGAGTGCTGGAAACCCCAGACGGACCTTCATTTCCTCAGACAGAGGTGACTCAGGCTCTCTTAGTAAACAGCATTCATGTGCTGTAGAAATCAGCTCTGTAAAGGATATATTTATTCTCCCTGTGGGGCAATTCCACTCAAAACATCAGCTCAACAATCATAACTGAACAATAATTCCAATATAAAATCTCACTGGGTTGGAATAAAGAACCAGTAGAGAGTGATGACAGGCACGTTACATTAAGTTATTGATGAGGTCAGCAGTGGTCAGGATAAATGAGCTCCTGATCTGTTGCGTACACTGATGATTTTCTACACATAGCGTCCACCTGTAGCTCAAAAGTCCACTTGTTTCAGCGCCCAGGTATTTATAACGCTACACAGGCTCGACAGACTGGGGTAGTGGTGGCTCAGTGATTAAGGTACTGGACTAGTAATCTGAAAGTTGCTGTTTTTAACCCCACCAATGTCAAGTTACAGCTGTTCAGCTTTTTTTTAGCACTCAGCTTGACCGGTAAAACGTCATTAAAGTGAGAATATGAGACGAATCTGCATTTGTGTGGAATAACCATCAAATCCAGTCTGAAAGCTCCACATGTATCTGTGTTTATCTGGATTTTCCTCCCCGTTTCACTTTTAAACTTGTGTTACAGCTCGAGCTTCTGAGTGTGAAACGCTTATCGTTTTAAAATGAAGCTTAACGTGGTTTAATGTATTAAAAGAAGGAGACAGGAGCACTAAACTTCTCTTCATTATTACTGCTCATAAGTGTCTCCACTAATGAAATTCCTCACTCGTTGTTTTACTACAATAAGTCACGTTAAGTTTTGTCTGCTTCTAATGTGAATGCACCCTCAGGCCCCCGCACAAACCCCTTAACCACCAACCCTCACTTGCAGTGCTCTCAAAGTCAAAGTCATTCCGGATGTCGTAACACAGAGATTACAGAGATTACACCTCTAAGCACAAATCAGCTCTATAAAAAATGGTTTGACTAGTTGTGTGTAAAGGAGCTTCAGGAGCTCTACACAGAGTCCTGATCTCAACCTTACTCAACACTTTTGGGATGAATAACACTCGGACTGTGAGCCAGATCTTCTCTTCTCTATACGCCCTTCTCTTCTTTTCTCCTCTCTTCTCTTCCAACATCGGTGCCTGACCTCACTGAGTCTATTGACTGAATGGGCACAAATCCCCACAGACACACTCTGAAGTCTTTTAGAACGGCTTCCCAGAGGAGTGGATGATATTAAAGCTACAAAGAAAAGAATATGTACAACCCCTGGCAAAAATTATGGAATCACCACTCTTGGAAGATGTTCTTTCAATTGTTTAATTTTGTAGAAAAAAAAGAAATCACAGACATGCCACAAAACTATCATTTCTCAAACTGCCAACCCTCTGGCATTAAGAAACAATAAATAAAGAAACAAATATAATAGTTGTGGTCAGTCACAATTGCTTTTTTTTAGATCAAGTAGAGGAAAAAAATATGGAATCACTCAAATCTGAGGAAAAAATTATGGAATCATTAGAAAACACTGCACCATTATTACTTTGTTGCACCACCTCTGGCTTTTATAATGGTTTAAACTCTATGAGGCATGGAGTTAACTAATGACAAACAGTATTCTTCATCAATCTGCCATCAACTGTCTCTTGCTGTTGCCAGATCAGCTTTGCAGGTTGGAACCTTGTCATTGACCATTTTCTTCAATTTCCACCAGAGATTTTCAAATGGATTGAGATCCGGACTATTTGCAGGCCATGCCATTGACATTATATGTTTTCTTGAAGGAAAGTTTTCACGTCCTTTGCCCTATGGCAAGATGCATTATCATCTTGAAAAATGAAGTCATCATCACCAAACATCCTTTCAACTGATGGAATAAGAAAAGCGTCCAAAATTTCAATGTGGACTTTGGCATTTATTGAAGACCATCTCCCCTGTGCCTTTACCCGACATACAGGCCCATATCATCAACAACTGTGGAAATTAACATGTTTTCTTTAGGCAGTTATCTTCATAAATTTCATTGGACAGACACCAAACAAAAGTTCCAGCATCATCACCTTGCCCAATGCAGATTCGCGATTCATCACTGAAGATCACTTTTATCCAGTCACCCACAGTCCACGATTGCTTTTCTTTAGACTACTTTAACCTTGTTCTTTTCTTTTTAGGTGTTAATGGTGGCTTTTGTTTGGCTTTTCTGTATGTAAATCCCATTTCTTTTAGGTGATTTCTTACAGTTCAGTCACAGACATTGACTCCACTTTCCGGCCACTTGTTTCTCATTTGTTTTGTTGTGCATTTTCTGTTTTCAAGACATATTGCTTTAAGTTTTCTATCTTGATGCTTTGATGTCTTACTTGGTCTACCAGTATGCTTCCCTTTTACAACCTTCCCATTTTGTTTGTACTTGGTCCAGATTTTAAACACAGCTTACTGGGAACAACCAACATCTTTTGCGACATTCCACAATGATTTATCTTCTTGAAGGAGTTTTATAATCCTCTCATTTGTTTCAACTGACATATCTTGTGTTGGAACCATGATTCATGACAATCTGCTTTGTGCAACAGCTCTCCGAGGTGTGAGCACTCTTTTTAAACTGAAGAATAATTAGCAAATCTAATCTGCTGCAGATGTTTTGTTTTTAAACTGCAAATTACAGAGTGATTCCATAATTTTTTCCTCAGATTTGAGTGATTCCATAGTTTTTTTCCTCTACTTGATCTAAAAAAAGCAATTGTGACTGACCACAACTATTATATTTGTTTCTTTTTTTTATTGTTTCTTAATGCCAGAAGGTTGACATTTTGAAAAATGATAGTTTTGGGGCATGTCTGTGATTTATTTTTTTTCTACAAAATTAAACAATTGACAGAACATCTTCCAAGAGTGGTGATTCCATAATTTTTGCCAGGGGTTGTATTAATGAGCATAATTTTGGAACGGGGTGTCCAGCAAGTTCATTATGGGTGACTGAGTTGCTACTTACTGTGTGTAAATGTGTGTACAGAACAGGATGGGGTGCTCGGGTCGAGATCTAACGTCCATATGGTTTGGAAACCATTGACCTAAGCCATTGCCTTGCTCCCTACTTCCTACCTGATCAGCTGCCTCAGTAGAGAGGATTCTAATAAGATATGGAGCTCATACGGCAGATTATTTAGACGCAGTACTTATACAGTAGGTCCTCGACTTACGTCACACCTACATAAGCACCTACGTCACTCACATGGAGCACATACAACGCCGTCTTCCTCGTATAGCGGCGCGTGACGACGTATTTGTCCGCTCCGCTCGCCAATTAGTTCCCGCGCGAACTTTGTTTTTATGTCGCAAACGGCGTACGTCGGAATGACGGAACAAGACTTTCTTAATAAATGTATGGGAGATGGCGACGTAACCACGAAACGCCGTATGTCGAGTCCGCCGTAACCCGAGGACTTACTGTACAGAGATTACTAAGCTTACACAGTTAGCCTCAGACCATTCAACCCGCCAGCTAACGTCTCCCTCTGTGTACCAAAAACAGTTAAACTGTCCCTGACGAGCCTGAATTTACAAATAAACGACACTTGTGCTCCTTTATACACATTAAATCTCAATGAGAATTTATTTACATTTGAAAAGAACTCGGTTAGTTGCTCCACATTATCGTCCGCCATGTTTGTACTTTTTTGTAAGAAAAGTCGTGCCGCACTGAATGCTGGGATTGCTTTCAGCGCTAAGGCAGCGTCGGACGCTCCCTCGTTATTCAGTCAGATTATCACTCAGAATTAAGGCGCCTCAGTAGGAGCATTTTAAGGAATCTAAGAATTTGGACACGCCCTCTTCTCGGGAGTGTAGGATGATGGGAAATGTGTCTGTGTAGAGAGAGATTATGAGAGTTTCAGACAGAGAGAATGAGGGATGACCAGAGTAAATAGAATCGTCTGTTAGCTTGTGATGGTGAGTCACTACTGTAATTACAGATGAAACTCTGGAAAATACAAGTAATAGTTCTGTGTGCACAACACACACACGCACGCACGCACGCACGCACGCACGCACGCACGCACACACTGAAGCAAACACAACGTGCATTTGTACACAGAGCCAGTCAAAACGATGACCACACACTCTGATCCCTGCTGGTCTGCTCCCACTACAGCACCACCATCATAACCATTTACATTTACATTTTCAGCATTTAGCAGATGCTTTTATCCAAAGCGACTTACAGTACTGTGAGAGTACACTGTATGAGCAATTGAGGGTTAAGGGCCTTGCTCAGGGACCCAACAGTGGCAACTTGGTGGTAGTGGGCTTGAACCGGCAACCTTCTGTTTACTAGTCCAGTACCTTAACCACTATCACTGCCCTAACCAGCAAACATCAACAACCTCCTTCATTTAAAGCTGTGTGTTACATCCCATAACAAGTTACAGTTACACTATATGGACAAAAGTATTGGGACACCGCTTCTATTCAGTGATTACTCTTGTGTTTGAGCCACAACAATTCCTAACAGGTGTAAAAAATCTATTATATAAATAATGTATATAAATTATGGAAGCACTTCTGTAAGTCACTCTGGATAAGAGCGTCTGCTAAATGCCAAAAAAGTAAATATAAAGGAAACAACATGCTTCAAACTTTGCAGAAACAGTTTAGGGAAGGTCCTTTCCTCTTCCAGCATGAGCAAGCTCTATAAAGACATACAGAAAGCTCGTCCTGCACAGAGCCCTGACCTCATCCCCACTCAACAGCTCTGGAATGAACCGGATCATCAACATCAGCGTCCAGCTACACAAATGCTGTAATGTTTCAACTGAACGGGCACAAATTCCTAGTGGTTAAGGTACTGGACTAGTGAGCAGAAGGTTCCTGGTTCAAGCCCCACCTCTGCCACGTTGCCACTGTTGGGCCCTTAAGCAAGGCCCTTAACCCTCAATTGCTTAGACTGTAAGTCTCTTTGGATAAAAGCGTCTGCTAAATGCCGAAAATGTAAATGTAACACACTCTCTCTGACACCTACACCGTCCACCCTTCTTAGTTACATTTACATTTTCAGCATCTTTTAGCAGACGCTTTTATCCAGAGCGGCTTACAGTACTGTGACAGTATTTTGTCTAAGCAATTGAGAGTCAAGGGCCTTGCTCAGGGGCCCAACAGTGGTAACCTGGCATTGGTGGGGCTTGAACCAACGACTTTTGATTACTAGTCCAGTACCTTAACCGCTAAGCTACAACTGCGTTTTTGACTCAAAAGGCACAAATTCCTACAGACATACTCCCAAAGTCTAATGAGAAGCCTTCTCAGAAGAGCGGCTGTTGTTCTAGCTGAAAAGATCACTTTCTTAATGCTGTCATGTTTTGACTTAACGGGCACAAATTCCCACAGACATACTTCAAAGTTTAGTGGGAAACCTTCTCAGAAGAGCGGCTGAGGAGGGTATATATTCTCCTGACACACCCTCCCTCCGACCTGTGTGCGCTCCACCGACCCCTTCTCATTCAGCCGTACCTCGGTGGATTGGCACATGTCACTCGCTGACCTCCATGTTCCTCCACTTCTGTACAGGCTTTTCGGGCTACCAACCAGGGTACCTACACTGTGCCCACTTTTTAGTCCGGTCTTTTCCCAATGGTGTCTGCTGCAGGCAGTGGCGATGATAAATCCACTTTATTCTGTAAACAAAATGTTTGATGTTTTACCTTCATCAGCTTCTGTATGTATGAAAATAAACATGCATGTTTAAAAGAGACGACCAGGAGCAGTTCAGGGGTCACGTGGGTATTAGGGTGGGAGGTTAATGAGGGGTCCAGTAAAGGCAGCTATTACCATGTTGTCATGGTAACATAGAGTCTCATCTGGACTGGACTGTATTTAAAACAGGATGGATAAAGTAAGAGCGCCCCCTGCAGTACCAAGCCGAAACACCGATGGACTTTTCGCTTCTACTGATCAATGATGGACAAAACAACAGAAAATGAAACGACATCAGAATCTTCTGGAGCTCTCAGACTAAATCAAAGATAAAATAGAAATAATCAAATATAATAAATGAATACAATGATATAGTATTTTATATTAAAAACAATATGAATAACAATATCAAAATTATAAATGTATCATTATTATTAAAAACAGCTATTATATTATTATTATTAACAACAGCTATATTATTATTATAATTGTTATGTTATTATTATACAACCCCTGGCAAAAATTATGGAATCACCACTCTTGGAAGATGTTCTTTCAATTGTTTAATTTTGTAGAAAAAAAATAAATCACAGACATGCCGCAAAACTATCATTTTTCAAAATGTCAACCTTCTGGCATTAAGAAACAATAAAAAAAAAGAAACAAATATAATAGTTGTGGTCAGTCACAATTGCTTTTTTTAGATCAAGTAGAGGAAAAAAATATGGAATCACTCAAATCTGAGGAAAAAATTATGGAATCACTCTGTAATTTGCAGTTTAAAAACAAAACATCTGCAGCAGATTAGATTTGCTAATTATTCTTCAGTTTAAAAAGAGTGCTTACACCTCGGAGAGCTGTTGCACAAAGCAGATTGTCATGAATCATGGTTCCAACACAAGATATGTCAGTTGAAACAAATGAGAGGATTATAAAACTCCTTCAAGAAGATAAATCATTGTGGAATGTCGCAAAAGATGTTGGTTGTTCCCAGTAAGCTGTGTTTAAAATCTGGACCAAGTACAAACAAAATGGGAAGGTTGTAAAAGGGAAGCATACTGGTAGACCAAGTAAGACATCAAAGCATCAAGATAGAAAACTTAAAGCAATATGTCTTGAAAACAGAAAATGCACAACAAAACAAATGAGAAACAAGTGGCCGGAAAGTGGAGTCAATGTCTGTGACTGAACTGTAAGAAATCACCTAAAAGAAATGGGATTTACATACAGAAAAGCCAAACAAAAGCCACCATTAACACCTAAAAAGAAAAGAACAAGGTTAAAGTAGGCTAAAGAAAAGCAATCGTGGACTGTGGGTGACTGGATAAAAGTGATCTTCAGTGATGAATCGCGAATCTGCATTGGGCAAGGTGATGATGCTGGAACTTTTGTTTGGTGTCTGTCCAATTAAATTTATGAAGATAACTGCCTAAAGAAAACATGTTAATTTCCACAGTTGTTGATGATATGGGCCTGCATGTCGGGTAAAGGCACAGGGGAGATGGTCTTCAATAAATGCCAAAGTCCACATTGAAATTTTGGACGCTTTTCTTATTCCATCAGTTGAAAGGATGTTTGGTGATGATGACTTCATTTTTCAAGATGATAATGCATCTTGCCATAGGGCAAAGGACGTGAAAACTTTCCTTCAAGAAAACATATAATGTCAATGGCATGGCCTGCAAATAGTCCGGATCTCAATCCATTTGAAAATCTCTGGTGGAAATTGAAGAAAATGGTCAATGACAAGGTTCCAACCTGCAAAGCTGATCTGGCAACAGCAAGAGACAGTTGAAGGCAGATTGATGAAGAATACTGTTTGTCATTAGTTAACTCCATGCCTCAGAGAGTTTAAACCATTATAAAAGCCAGAGGTGGTGCAACAAAGTAATAATGGTTCAGTGTTTTCTAATGATTCCATAATTTTTTCCTCAGATTTGAGTGATTCCATATTTTTTTCCTCTACTTGATCTAAAAAAAAAGCAATTGTGACTGACCACAACTATTATATTTGTTTCTTTTTTTATTGTTTCTTAATGCCAGAGGGTTGACAGTTTGAGAAATGATAGTTTTGTGGCATGTCTGTGATTTCTTTTTTTTCTACAAAATTAAACAATTGAAAGAACATCTTCCAAGAGTGGTGATTCCATAATTTTTGCCAGGGGTTGTATTATTATGCAGAGTGCGAAAACCAGACTGAAAGGCTTCATAAAGGCTATTTCTATCAGGGAAAGTGTGTAGCTGTGAAGCTACAACTCTCTCCATTACTTTTGCTAAAAAAGGAAGATTGGAGACAGATTGGTAATTGGACAACATGAGAGGATCTAAACCAGGTTTCTTAAGTATTGGTGTAACAGCAGCAGTTTTAAGGTAAGATGGAAAAATACCCAGGGGGAAACACTGATTAATCAGATGTGCAATGGGAGTGGATATAGCAGAACAGGACTTAAGAAGCACAGTGGGCGCAGGGTCCAGCTGACACGAAGGAGAAGTGGAATTAGAAATGATAGAGAAGAGTCAACAGGGGTAAAAAAGTTTTTGTAAATATTATCAATTTTATTCTGAAAGAAATCCAAGAAGGCCTGACACTGCACATGAGAACTGGTAGTGGAGGATTAAGGGGGCTGGATAAGTCTACTGATGGTGCTAAATAGGCTTTTGGGCCTAGAACTGCTATTCTTTATGATGTTTGAATAATAATAAGAACGGGCAGCACTAAGAGCATCCTTATATTTTGAAACATCATCAGAGAAAAGCAAGAAATGAATAGTAAGGCCGGTTTTCTTACAGAGGCGCACAAGACGCCTTCCTTCAGCTTTTATACATCTGAGCTCACGGGTGAACCATGGAGAAGCACAATTCCCAGTTATTTGTTTAGTCTCAAGAGGAACAAGAGTGTTGAGTATTTTAGACATGATACTATTGTAAAGTGAAACCATATCATCATATCACCAAAAATACATCGGGAAGAGAAGAAAACAGAAGAGATGCAGATAAAGTATCCAGGTTAATCGAAGAGAGATTTCGGAAAGAGATTGTTTGTTAGTTTATTAGGATTTTAACGTCATGTTTTACACTTTGGTTACATTCATGACAGGAATGGTAGTTACTCATTACACAAGATTCATCAGCTCACAAGTTTTATATCAAACACTAGGGATGTCCCGATCACGTTTTTTTTTTCCCGATCCTGATCCCGATCATTCATTTTGATCCCGATCCGATACCGAGTCTTAAACCGATACTTGTATTTTCTAGATATTGTCTAGATAAGAACTGGATAATACTGTTCACACAGTGCACACTTCAAGTACATAACAGTTATTCAAGTTAATCCAGTGTATATGTTTAACAACTGAATAGCTCTGCAGTGCTGTAGGAAAAAAAATGCCTGCATCCAAGCTATTGCTTAATGTTCTTTTATTTTTACAAAATAAAAGTAAACAAACTTAGTGCAGCATTGTAGCAGTAAAACTAGAACACTCAAAATAAAGTGAGATAATTACAGTTTCACTTTGAACTTTACATTCAAAGAACACAATTCTGTTTAATGCAGTGATACACTAAATATGAACAGAAATCTCCACTCACAAGTGGTGTAGCAGCTTAACTTAAATATAAAAAAACAAATAAGTTACTTAACAGCATTACAGTAAAACCTGAATACCAAAATAAAATGGAAAGTCACTCTTTTGTTATGAAGGAAAGCCAGTTCTTAAAAGTGCTTGTATTGTGACAATGGGTTGATGGACGTTTCTACGCGAAGTGAGTGTGTTTTGACCCTTTAGGGTTTCCATAGTGTATGGAATAGCGTGCTTGGCTAGCGCGATGACTCTAGCTGTCCGCTATTCGGTACCGTAACAGAAGAAGTTAATAAAGTGTTAAATGCTCCTGACAATTAGTGAATATAGCGTGTATTTATTTCTTTATTAAACGAGTGCATCACTACGACTCTCGGTTACATAACTAAGCCAATCGGAGTGCTTGATACTGAGATGTCGTTCAGTCTTGTAACACGTAAACTCGTAACGCTGTATGTTATGCTCCCTGAAGTTTTCATACTCGGATTAAAAGTGATTGTTTTGTAAACCGGAGTGACCCTCGACTCACACACCATATAAACAGTAAAATTCTACAGTAATGAACGCAGCTCTGCTCCCACCGCCTCGTGAAGCGCTCGCATCGCAGACGTTACACTTCACTGTTGGACTTGTTTTACTTTCCAAATTAAGTATTTCCACACAGCGGACATGCTGACGTAAAACAAAGGATCGGCCTCAGTAAAGCCAACACCGATCAGTTAAAAAAATGCCTTGATCGGCCCCAATTCCGATTTTTGAGATCGGATCGGGACATCCCTATCAAACACAGTCATGGACAATTTAGTGTCTCCAATTCACCTCACTTGCATGTCTTTGGACCGTGGGAGGAAACCGGAGCACCCGGAGTAAACCCACGGAGACACGGGGAAAACATGCAAACTCCACACAGAAAGGACCCGGACCGCCCCACCTGGGGATCGAACCCAGGACCTTCTTGCTGTGAGGCGACAGTGTGCCCCAGGAAAACCTCTTCTGTCGAGGACCAACAACTGTAAGCACTTAAAGTTTGCCAGACATTAATGAGGAATAAAAAATTCAAAAATTTCAAATCAAATGTATTGGCATAGCGCTTTTTACAACAGACACTGTCTTAAAGCAATGTGGGGTACTGATACTGTGGGGCAATTTTAAAATATGATGGTATAATTGGCCTGATGGACTCCATGAAGTACCAGCAGATACTTTCTCAGCCAGAAGCATAAACCAGGTCATGGTTGATCCAAAGCACACAAATCAACACGAAAACGATTCACCGATGACAGAATGAAGGTTCTGATAGGGTCTTTCCAGCCCCCAGACTTAAACCCTGGGGAAAATGTGTGGGATGAGCTGAGGAACACAGTCTAAAAGCATGGACCTTAGAATCTAAAGGATCTGAAAAGGCTGCAAGGCACTAAATAGCACCATTATATCATCAGTCATGACAAGATGTTGTTTTTCTTCCTCTCTGAATAAAATATTAAGAGGATAAGCCTGTTCGGTTCATTTACATCTTTGGCATTTAGCAGACGCTTTTATCCTGAGCGACTTTCACAGTAAACATTTCCTTACTCTAGTTCAAGTAAACAACAGTTCAAGAGCACAAATCTGCTGGCTTTTTTAAAATAAATAAATAAGAGCGTTTGTAAGTGCATGTTATTGCTCAGCTTAAGTGCTTAGTAAAGAGGTGATGAAGGTTTTTAATCGTCTTTTGAAGATGGTAAGTGACTTCGATGTTCGGAGAGACAGGGGAAGTTCGTTCCACCAATAGGGCCCAAGTCCAGAGAAGATCCTAAAACTCTGGGTGGAGGATCTGTTGGTCCTGGATTCTGTAAAGTTGCTTTGAGACGATGTCTATTGTAAAAAGTGCTATATAAATAAATTTGGCTTGATTTGATCTGCCAGGAGGGAGTTGCAGTAGTCCAATCGTGAGATTACAAGTGACTGCACAAGAATCTGAGTAGCTTCCATGGAGAGAAATGGTCGAATCTTCCTGATGTTGTAGAGGAGGAAGCGGCACCATCTTGTCATGTTGGCTACATGAGGAGAGAAGGTCAGCTGGTTATCCAGGACGACACCAAGGCTTCTTATATGATCAGATGGTCTGATCTGGGAGTCATCAAGAGAGATGACTGGGTCCTGGGTTGGAGATTGATCTCCAGGAATAAGTAACAGCTCTGTCTTGCTGGGATTGAGTTTTAGATGATGATCAGACATCCATAGCGAGATATCTCATGAGGTGTTGATGTGTAACAGGGGTGCCAATATTTGTGGCGGGGACCGTACTCTGGATTGTTCTTCATAATAAATTGCACAAGAATTCAAAGTCACTATTGGCACAGCCTCCACAGCAGCGTAACAGGTATGTAGTGAGCATCACTGGTCTTCAAACCACAGAATCTGAAACAGGAAAAACAGTGACACCAACCAGTCATTTTATTATAAAAGTGACTGTGTGAATATGACCCCCCCCACACATCACCCCCTCATTCTCATATTATAAATATACACTGATCAGCCATAACATTAAAATTAAAACCACCTCCTTGTTTCTACACTCACTGTCCATTTGATCAGCTCCACTTACCATATAGAAGCACTTTGTAGTTCTACAATTACTGACTGTAGTCCATCTGTTTCTCTGCATGCTTTGTTATTTAGCCCTTTCATGCTGTTCGGTCACTGCTGGACTGAGAATAGTCCACCAACCAAAAATATCCAGCCAACAGCGCCCCGTGGGCAGCGTCCTGTGACCACTGATGAAGGTCTAGAAGATGACCGACTCAAACAGCAACAATAGATGAGCGATCGTCTCTGACTTCTCTGACATCTACAAGGTGGACCAACTAGCTAGGAGCATCTAATAGAGTGGACAGTGAGTGGACACGGTATTTAAAAACTCCAGCAGCGCTGCTGTGTCTGATCCACTCATACCAGCACAACACACACTAACATACCACCACCATGTCAGTGTCACTGCAGTGCTGAGAATGATTCACCACCTAAATAATACCTACTCTGTGGTGGTCTTGACCATTGAAGAACAGGGTGAAAGGGGGATAACAATGTATGTAGAGAAACAGATGGACTACAGTCAGTAATTGTAGAACTACAAAGTGTTTCTATCTGGTAAGTGAAGCTGATAAAATAGACAGTGAGTGTAGAAACAAGGAGGTGGTTTTAATGTTATGGCTGATCATTAAATGATTCGTCTTTTGGATGGAACTGATGTATATAGTCGCTGCATTGAAGCAACTGTACGAGATGACCAGAACAGAAGAGCAGTCATTTTACATTTCCTGGAATATTCTATTACTGTGGAACTCTCACATCCTTGCATATAGCAGGGGTGTCCAAACTACAACTCACAAGCCGTTTGTGGCCCGTTACCCTTTCTGAAACGGCCCGTGAGGCCCGTAGGTCTAGGTTTGAACACTGGGTGTCGCTATCACATATAACCAAATCTAAAATGTCTAAAGTGCTAAAATGCTCCACATCTCATTTTGTCATAAATCAAAACGGTAACGACGTTACACCTGCAGTAATGTTCCTGAACTTCGTGGTGGCTCAAAAGAAAAAGATTTGACACCGATTTAAGAGGGAAGTGGGTATGTTTAATCTGTCTGGAAAGTTGCTTGAACGACAGAGTGTAATAATCCTATTTAAATAAAAATAAAGATGTGTCGTTTATAGTAATCGAGCAGTCCATGATTGTGCATTAAAGTGCTGATTCTCAACAGTGTTCCCACTTAGACGTCCCCGTGTCTCCGCTCTAGTTTTAAGTTTCTCTCTACTACACGTTTAATGTAACGTAGTAAACAAAATACTCACCAGTATTTCCCTCCCCAGCATTATGTAGTAAATTCACATTATTCTGCTCTTCCACTGAGGAACTGCTGCCTTCACCTGCCTGGGTCCCAGCGGTATCCCAGCGGTATCTGTCTGTCTGCCTATCTATCTATCTATCTATCTATCTATCTATCTATCTATCTATCTATCTATCTATCTATCTATCTATCTTCTACCCATCTACCCACCTACCCTACCTGTCTGTCTGTCTGTCTATCTACCTACCTATCTATCTTTTAACACCGTGTTTACTCTTGTGAGTTACATTCACGGCAGGAAAGGTTTATGTGGGAGCTTTGTATCCATTACGTAGTCTCTGATATTATATGTATATTCCTAATTTAGTAATTGTAATTAAATTCAAAGGTTTTTTTGTTTTTTCAAGGTTAAAAATGTCTTTCATTGTTCCAGCTATTGAGAATTTTTGTCTTTCCCTTTGGTATTTAGGGCACTCAGTTAGTATGTGTTTAATCGTGATGAGTAATTGGCAGGACTCGCATTGCGGGGTATCATCCCCCTTTATCAGTAGGAGTGTGTTTGTTAGTTTATTAGGATTTTAACGTCATGTTTTACACTTTGGTTACATTCATGACAGGAACGGTAGTTACTCATTACACAAGATTCATCAGTTCACAAGTTTAATATCAAACACAGTCATGGACAGTTTAGTATCTGCCTTATCTCCAGTTCACCTCACTTGCATGTCTTTGGACTGCGGGAGGAAACTGGAGCACCCGGAGTAAACCCACGCAGACACAGGGAGAACATGCAAACTACACACAGAAAGAACCCGGACCGCCCCACCTGGGGGATCGAACCCAGGACCTTCTTGCTGTGAGGCGACAGTGCTACCCACTTAGCCACCGTGCTGCCCCAGTAGGAGTGTGTAAGTCTGGTGTGTCCAATGCGACATCTAGAGTAGATGACTTGGTCTTTATGTTTTCCTGGGTATGATTTCTGGCGGGTTTTGAAGTCAGGGCATATTTCATTACTCTTGTTTTGTGCTAATGTGTCCCATTCTGTCTGCCATTTGCGCTATATACAGTGTATCACAAAAGTGAGTACACCCCTCACATTTCTGCAGATATTTAAGTATATCTTTTCATGGGACAACACTGACAAAATGACACTTTGACACAATGAAAAGTAGTCTGTGTGCAGCTTATATAACAGTGTAAATTTATTCTTCCCTCAAAATAACTCAATATACAGCCATTAATGTCTAAACCACCGGCAACAAAAGTGAGTACACCCCTTAGTGAAAGTTCCTGAAGTGTCAATATTTTGTGTGGCCACCATTATTTCCCAGAACTGCCTTAACTCTCCTGGGCATGGAGTTTACCAGAGCTTCACAGGTTGCCACTGGAATGCTTTTCCACTCCTCCATGACGACATCACGGAGCTGGCGGATATTCGAGACTTTGCGCTCCTCCACCTTCCGCTTGATGATGCCCCAAAGATGTTCTATTGGGTTTAGGTCTGGAGACATGCTTGGCCAGTCCATCACCTTTACCCTCAGCCTCTTCAATAAAGCAGTGGTCGTCTTAGAGGTGTGTTTGGGGTCATTATCATGCTGGAACACTGCCCTGCGACCCAGTTTCCGGAGGGAGGGGATCATGCTCTGCTTCAGTATTTCACAGTACATATTGGAGTTCATGTGTCCCTCAATGAAATGTAACTCCCCAACACCTGCTGCACTCATGCAGCCCCAGACCATGGCATTCCCACCACCATGCTTGACTGTAGGCATGACACACTTATCTTTGTACTCCTCACCTGATTGCCGCCACACATGCTTGAGACCATCTGAACCAAAGAAATTAATCTTGGTCTCATCAGACCATAGGACATAGTTCCAGTAATCCATGTCCTTTGTTGACATGTCTTCAGCAAACTGTTTGCGGGCTTTCTTGTGTAGATACTTCAGAAGAGGCTTCCTTCTGGGGTGACAGCCATGCAGACCAATTTGATGTAGTGTGCGGCGTATGGTCTGAGCACTGACAGGCTGACCCCCCACCTTTTCAATCTCTGCAGCAATGCTGACAGCACTCCTGCGCCTATCTTTCAAAGACAGAAGTTGGATGTGACGCTGAGCACGTGCACTCAGCTTCTTTGGACGACCAACGCAAGGTCTGTTCTGAGTGGACCCTGCTCTTTTAAAACGCTGGATGATCTTGGCCACTGTGCTGCAGCTCAGTTTCAGGGTGTTGGCAATCTTCTTGTAGCCTTGGCCATCTTCATGTAGCGCAACAATTCGTCTTTTAAGATCCTCAGAGAGTTCTTTGCCATGAGGTGCCATGTTGGAACTTTCAGTGACCAGTATGAGAGAGTGTGAGAGCTGTACTACTAAATTGAACACACCTGCTCCCTATGCACACCTGAGACCTAGTAACACTAACAAATCACATGACATTTTGGAGGGAAAATGACAAGCAGTGCTCAATTTGGACATTTAGGGGTGTAGTCTCTTAGGGGTGTACTCACTTTTGTTGCCGGTGGTTTAGACATTAATGGCTGTATATTGAGTTATTTTGAGGGAAGAATAAATTTACACTGTTATATAAGCTGCACACAGACTACTTTTCATTGTGTCAAAGTGTCATTTTGTCAGTGTTGTCCCATGAAAAGATATACTTAAATATCTGCAGAAATGTGAGGGGTGTACTCACTTTTGTGATACACTGTATATATATATTGTTTCACTAGATGTATGGTGTCTGTTGTTGTAAGTTTGAGGTTGATCATCTGTTCACCTGTTTCTCTTCTTGCCAACTGATCTGCTTTCTCATTTCCTGGAATTCCACAGAGGCCCAGGTGGATCCCAGCTTATTTTACTGCTGTGCCATCTGAGAGCCTACTATATTAATAAGTTAGGACGTTTTATAGTAGAACACAGTATTTATTTATTTTTATTTATCAGTCATCATGGTTTGTGCCTAAATTAAACTTCTTGGTGCACTTACTCCGCCTGGTGGTAAAGACACCAGCACCCACGTTCTTGTCTGTTACTCCTGATGTACTTAATGCACAAATACAGTAATTTATTATATAATTCTGTGGATGCAGACAGGGGTATTAAGGTACAGTAGCTGTGCTGTGTATCGTCTCTTCCATTTATGAGTGTAATTTAATGATCTTTAACAAGGTCTGTGAAATTAAGCACATTTTCCTGTGAATTTAGTAGGACAGTAGAATTTATGAGGAACAGTTTACATTACTCTTTATTACACGTTTAATGTAATGTAGTAACAAAAAACTCACCAGTATTTCCCTCCCCAGCCTTTTTTAGTAAATTCTGATAACTCTGCTCTTCCACTGAGGAACTGCTGCCTTTACCAGCTTTGTTCTCTGTAAGAAACATTGTAGTGTTAGTTTTAATATTTCGTCATTTCACGCTCGGCCTCGGCCATACTGTATGAAGACATCCGACCAGCCATTTGCACAGGTTGGGATTCGAACCCTGGATCCCAGCAGTAAAGGGCTGGCTTAATTTACCGCTGTGCCATCCGAGAGTCTACTACAGTAAGTCCTCGGGTTACGGCGGACTCGACATACGGCGTTTCGTGGTTACGTCGCCATCTCATATAAATGTATTAAGAAAGTCTTGTTCCGTCATTCTGATGTACAGTATGTCGTTTGAGATGTAAAAACAAAGTACGTACGAGAACTAGTTGGCAAGCGGAGCGGTATTTTTACAGTATTTACAGTATTTCTACTGTTTCACTTCATTACTGTACTGTGTATGTGCTCCATGTGAGTGACGTAGATGCTTATGTAGGTGGGTTCCGACTCACGGCGTCCGTAGGAACGGATCTCCGACGTAAGTCGAGGACCTCCTGTATATTATTAAGTTGGGACGTTTTGTAGTACGCAGTAAAAAGAAGAATCTGTGATGTGTTAATTATATTGTGTCTTTATTCAGCTGATAAAAAGTAGAAATGATTTCCAGTGTTTTCACTGATCTTTGTGCTAATATTGTATTTTAAATATAAACACATTTACAATTTAAGGTCTACAATACACTCCAAAATAGCTGGGACAGAGGCGTGTTTCCCCTGTGTTCCATCAGCGTTCCTATTAATAAAAGTTTTTAATGCTTTGGGAACTGAAGACACTAATCGTTACGGTTTTGTAAGTGAAATTTTTGTCCATTCTTGCTTAATATGAGACTTCTGGACTGCAGGCAGGCCAGTCCAGCATGCACACACAAAGTAAGTGTGAAGCAGCAGTAAAATGTTTATTAGGATTTTAACGTCATGTTCTACAAACGGTAGTTACTCATTACACAAGATTCATCACTTCACAAGGTTATATCGAACACAGTCATGGACAATTTAGAGTCTCCAATTGACCTCACTTGCACTTCTTTGGACTGTGGGAGGAAACCGGAGCTCCAGGAGGAAACCCATGCAGCCACGGAGAGAACATGCAAACTCCACACAGAAAGGACCCGGATCACTCCACCTGGGGATCGAACCCAGGACCTTCTTGTTGTGAGGCGACAGTGCTACACACTTAACCACTGTGCCACCAGAGCAGCAGTAAAAGACACCAGCCTTTTAGTGCTGAGATTTCCAGTTTAAGTCTCAGCTCTGCTACCAGCCGGCCGGGCGCCTACACAGACGCACGACTGACCGTGTCTGTAGGTGGAGGGACAGTGGCGATTTTCACATATTTGGTGAGGATTTTATTAACGACCTGTGCTAATACTTTGTTGATGAACTGTTATTATTTACATCAATAGTTGCTGTGGAAATTGTTTATGGTTTGTTAACACTTGGATGATCTCTGTAGGTTTATAGCTCACATTTAGAAAAGTTCTACTCACTGTTTCTCTTCCGGTAAACGCAATATCCGACCAGTCCCAAAATAATCACACAGATGACGATACCCAGAAAGACTACAGAAGTAAAAAAACAAACAAAATGTTCAGAATTATCAACAAAACAGCAAAACTTTACACCTCAAACAGCCTGAACCTGATTCATCAATGTCTGTCTTATTAGTCAATTACTGACTGTAGTCCTGACCATTGAAGAACAGCATGAAAGGGGGCTAACAAAGCATGCAGAGAAACAGATGGACTACAGTCAGTAATTGTAGAACTACAAAGTGCTTCTATATGGTAAGTGGAGCTGATAAAATGGACAGTGAGTGTAGAAACAAGGAGGTGGTTTTAATGTTATGGATTCCTATTTCACTGGCTCAGGCTGCACATTTCAACTACAACACAGTCATGTTTTTTAATAGAACACTGAACATAAACAGGGTTCATTACATCAGATCAAAAGAAAAAGATCAAAAGCTTTTAACACTTTACCAGAGTACTGGGATTTTAAAAGTATTCAACCCCAATCCAAGAATTATGATGTAATTTAAAAAAGTAGCTTCAATTTTACACAGCATCTGCAACTCCTTCAACGTCCTAATGTGTAATGATCAGCTGTTTTCAGTGACTTCACACAGTGAAATAGCTTCCATCTTTGTGAGGTCTATCAGTACAATAGAGACTGTTCACAGGAAAAATCAGATCTGATCTGTCAAAATTTCAGAAACATACCACAGAGCTAAGTTCAGCCCACCCCAAACACAAGTTTAGAAAATACGAAACTACAACCATACTGTCTATGTCAGGCTGCATCTTTAACCTTAACAAACTAACCAGCTAGTAACACCACAGCAACCACCTACAACATTTTAGCAACCTCATGGAATACGAAACCACATCAATCACTTGGAATACGATCATAAAAACACTTTGGTTGTTTATTAGGATTCTAACGTCATGTTTTACACTTTGGTTACATTCATGACAGGAACGGTAGTTACTCATTACACAAGATTCATCAGTTCACAAGGTTATATATCAAACACAGTCATGGACAATTTTGTATCTCCAATTTACCTCACTTGCACGTCTTTGGACTGTGGGAGGAAACCGGAGCAGCCGGAAGAAACCCACACAGACACGGGGAGAACATGCAAACTCCACACAGAAAGGACCCGGACCGTCCAACCTGGGGATCGAACCCAGGACCCTAACAACCACCCGAAACACCCGAGAAAGCAACTAGCATTACACAGCAATCAGCTAACAAAACCCTGGCAAATACGCAAATCCTAAGCAACCACCTAGTATTCACCTCAGTGAACATATAAGGTGAACATATAAGGCACACAGCAATATGGAATACCACAGCAACAGCTAAACAACACCATTACAATCACCTAGAAAACCCTAGCAACTGCTCAATAACACTGTCGACTATCTAGACCAGGGGTGCACAACTTCTTTTTACCAAGGGCCGATTTCACATAAACACCTAAACCAGAGGGCCACACATTTCATTTTTACAGACCTGTCCACATGAATTTGTAATACTGTTAGGGCTGGGTGATATTGAAAAAAAAATCGATTATTTTCAAATGTATTATTGATTCTCGATTGCGATTGCAATTATTTCTTTTTTTTTGTATAATTCAATTGAAAAATTTTTATTTAAAAGACTGCAGAAATGCAAAAATAGTAACAGCACCACCTAATTATCCTTTCAAGGAATTCAAACTTTATAACAATAATTAACAATAATTTGAACAAAATAGACATCTTAATTAGCTATATCCTTCATATAAAAAACTCACAAACAACTCACTTTAAATAATGTGCAGCATAAGAAAAGTGCAAAACCACAAACAGTTCTTTACAGGTTTTTTAAAAGGAACTCGAGCCTGTTTACTGTTTCCACCATATAAGTGAGTCTGTATCAGTATCTACACTGGGGGGGGACATCGAATAATCACTCAGCTCAGCTTTGATTTTGTCTTCTTGTGACTGGGGGGGGGGTGGATGGACGGGGCACATTGCATTGCACGTCTAACCATATGGACTACAATTCCCATGAGCCCCTGGACTGTCACGTGACTATCACATGTCCCCGGTCATCCAATCCTGATCGCGCTCACCGGAGTTTTGATTCAATTCAGCTGTGTTCGGTTCCATGAATCTTATTTAAACTCTTCTGTTTGAGTCTCGTTGTGAAGTTTTGTCTCCTTATTTCTGAATATAACCGTTACCGTGTATAATCCTTGTTGTCTTCCGTTTCCTGCCTGTCTGTTTATCCTCTGGTTTTGGACTCTGCAGGGTTTTGTACACTGTTTTTGCCCTTTTAATATTAAACTTTCCCTGATTTATATTCCGCGAGCGTCTGGTCAGTTTCTGCCTCGTGACATGTTGGTATTTTAATTAAAATATAAAGTATGTAAACAATCGCGATTGTCACATTCTAACATCATGTGAAAACGTTCATTCTAATGAACAGAATTAATCGTGAAAATCGCCCAGCACTAAATACAGTTACATAACATCAGGTACTTACAAGAAATGTGTTGGTCTGACACCAACTGGTTAATGTGGTCGCAAGCACAGCAGACATGAGAAAATACCTGTATGTCCATTCAGGGTTAAATTTTATATGCTCGAGATCCACTTTTCTTTTTTTACTCGTACTTGGTTTGGACAAACACATGGTACCGCTGAAGTAACTTGTATTTACATCATTTACTTTTCAGTCGCAATTGCATGGAATTACCCGGTGAATTTAAAGTGACAGAATCATTTATTTAAAAATGCATCAGCACTTCATTTGGCGGGCCGGATCGAGAGTTTTGCCGGGCCGGATCTGGCCCACGGGCCGTATGTTGTGCACCCCTGATCTAGATGAACACAGCAGCCACCTAGCAACCTTTAAGCAACTACCAGGGATTTTTTACACCTAGTACCAGGTCTGCAAACATCTGACTTTCCAAGTACCACTGTTAAGGTTAAATTAAACTGAAATTAATTCTCATTCTTTAATTTTCTTTTATTTTTAGTGGATCCCCTTGCATACCACTAAAAGGTGATAGTGCACCAAAGCAAACACCAGCAATAAACTAACAGCCACCAGGAACCACATAGTAACAATCTAGCAACACCTTAGTAACCAGGGGGTTACTTTGGTGTTGCTAGTCGGTTGCTATGGTACTAAGGTGTTGCTAGGTTGTTACTATGTGGTCCCTGGTGGTTGTTAGTTTGTTGCTGGTGTTTGCTTTGATACACCAGGGGGTTACTTTGGTGTTGCTAGTCGGTTGCTATGCTAATCTCATGTACTTGCACGGGTATTATTAGGTGTTTTAATGCATTTGCTAGGGTGTTAAGCCAGTCAGCTTGCTATTTTCTATAGCAGTGGTCCCCAAACAATGGTACCATAGCAACCGACTAGCAACACCAAAGTATCCCCTGGTGAACCAAAGCAAACACCAGCAATAAACTAACAGCCACCAGGAACCACATAGTAACCACTCAGCAACACCTTAGTCATCACTTGAGGTACCATAGCAACCAAAACTAGCAACGCCCTAATATCCGCAACAACCCACAGGAACACCATAGCAACCACATAGAAAACCATAAAAAATAACTAGCAACACCAGAATAATTTCCCGGACCATTCCAGTACTATTCTAGCATACCATAGCAACCACCTAGCAACCCTCTACCAACCAAAATGGATTCTAAAGGCAACCACTTATCAACATCCTAGCATTAAGAAGAAACACCATATTTAGCAAAACTTTAGCAACCATCTTGTTTTGCAGGATCACAGATCTACTTAAATGCAATGTTATTGTTTAACTACAAAAAAAAAAATCAAAACAATCAATCATGTAAAAAAGATGAATACTTATTCAAGGGAGTGAATATCTTATGTTTTTCTTTAATCTGGAGTTTGAACATGCAACTAAAATCATATTTATATTAAATCAGGTAGCATCTTTACCAGGAACCACGTTTCTATACTTCAATGATACATTAATTGATTTTAATCACGTAATTTTGTTATATACTATACTGAAAACTGTGTACAATTGATCAAATGTTCACTTAATAATAAAGAGAAATCAAACTGTAAGATTAGATACCTGAACCTGCAATGTAATAAGATGTTGAGGATCCAACATGTCCGGTGGAATTGTGGGAGTTATTCATGAGTGGTGTTGAGAGTCCAGCAGGTCTGGTAGCATTGTGGGAGATATTCCTTAGTGTTGAGATATTCCTTAAGACTGTTGGTTTTAACTTCTCTTCTGTAAAACAGAAATGACAGTAAGATTAATTCTCTTTCAGGAACACTGTCAGTTTGTGAAGTAGCTTCCTGTGAAAGTTCCTCTCTCTCTCCCTCTCTCCTTTCACCTCTCACTCTATCTCTAAATGAAACAATTAAAGCAAAATAAATAATGCACTAAATAAACGCCACTTAAAACTTTACTGTGCAAAAAAGAAGCCTTATGTTAACCATGTTCAGAAGCGGCGTCGACTTCTCTGGACTCGGAGGCATCTAGGATGGACCATCACACAGTGGAAACGTGTATTGTGGTCAGATGAATCAGCATTCCAGGTCTTTTTGGGAAAAAATGGATGCTGTGTGCTCCGGACCAAAGACGAAGAGGATCCAGACTGTTATCAGCAACAAGTCCAAAAGCCAGGGTCTGTCATGGTATGGGGGCGTGTCAGTACCAGGGTGTATCATGGTATGGGGGTGTGTCAGTACCAGGGTGTATCATGGTATGGGGGTGTGTCAGTACCAGGATCTGTCATGGTATGGGGGTGTGTCAGTACCAGGGTGTATCATGGTATGGGGGTGTGTCAGTACCAGGGTGTATCATGGTATGGGGGTGTGTCAGTACCAGGGTCTGTCATGGTATGGGGGTGTGTCAGTACCAGGGTGTATCATGGTATGGGGGTGTGTCAGTACCAGGATCTGTCATGGTATGGGGGTGTGTCAGTACCAGGGTGTATCATGGTATGGGGGTGTGTCAGTACCAGGGTGTATCATGGTATGGGGGTGTGTCAGTACCAGGGTCTGTCATGGTATGAGGGTGTGTCAGTACCAGGGTCTGTCATGGTATGAGGGTGTGTCAGTACCAGGGTGTGTCATGGTATGGGGGTGTGTCAGTACCAGGGTGTATCATGGTATGGGGGTGTGTCAGTACCAGGGTCTGTCATGGTATGAGGGTGTGTCAGTACCAGGGTCTGTCATGGTATGAGGGTGTGTCAGTACCAGGGTGTATCATGGTATGAGGGTGTGTCAGTACCAGGGTGTATCATGGTATGGGGGTGTGTCAGTACCAGGGTGTATCATGGTATGGGGGTGTGTCAGTACCAGGATCTGTCATGGTATGGGGGTGTGTCAGTACCAGGGTGTATCATGGTATGGGGGTGTGTCAGTACCAGGATCTGTCATGGTATGGGGGTGTGTCAGTACCTGGGTGTATCATGGTATGGGGGTGTGTCAGTACAAGGGTCTGTCATGGTATAGGGGTGTGTCAGTACCAGGGTCTGTCATGGTATGGGGGTGTGTCAGTACCAGGGTGTATCATGGTATGGGGGTGTGTCAGTACCAGGATCTGTCATGGTATGGGGGGGTGTCAGTACCAGGGTCTGTCATGGTATGGGGTGTGTCAGTACAAGGGTCTGTCATGGTATGGGGTGTGTCAGTACCAGGGTGTATCATGGTATGGGGGTGTGTCAGTACCAGGGTGTATCATGGTATGAGGGTGTGTCAGTACCAGGGTCTGTCATGGTATGAGGGTGTGTCAGTACCAGGGTGTATCATGGTATGAGGGTGTGTCAGTACCAGGGTCTGTCATGGTATGGGGGTGTGTCAGTACCAGGATCTGTCATGGTATGGGGGGGTGTCAGTACCAGGGTCTGTCATGGTATGGGGTGTGTCAGTACAAGGGTCTGTCATGGTATGGGGTGTGTCAGTACCAGGGTGTATCATGGTATGGGGGTGTGTCAGTACCAGGGTGTATCATGGTATGAGGGTGTGTCAGTACCAGGGTCTGTCATGGTATGGGGGTGTGTCAGTACCAGGGTGTATCATGGTATGGGGGTGTGTCAGTACCAGGGTCTGTCATGGTATGGGGGTGTGTCAGTACCAGGGTCTGTCATGGTATGGGGTGTGTCAGTACCAGAGTGTATCATGGTATGGGGGTGTGTCAGTACCATGGTGTGTCATGGTATGGGGGTGTGTCAGTACCAGGGTCTGTCATGGTATGGGGGTGTGTCAGTACCAGGGTGTGTCATGGTATGGGGGTGTGTCAGTACCAGGATCTGTCATGGTATGGGGGTGTGTCAGTACCAGGATCTGTCATGGTATGGGGGTGTGTCAGTACCAGGGTGTATCATGGTATGGGGGTGTGTCAGTGCCAGGGTGTGTCATGGTATGGGGGTGTGTCAGTACCAGGGTGTGTCATGGTATGGGGGTGTGTCAGTACCAGGGTGTGTCATGGTATGGGGGTGTGTCAGTACCAGGGTGTGTCATGGTATGGGGGTGTGTCAGTACCAGGGTGTGTCATGGTATGGGGGTGTGTCAGTACCAGGGTGTATCATGGTATGGGGGTGTGTCAGTACCAGGATCTGTCATGGTATGGGGGAGTGTCAGTGCCAGGGTCTGTCATGGTATGGGGGAGTGTCAGTGCCAGGGTCTGTCATGGTATGGGGGTGTGTCAGTACCAGGGTGTGTCATGGTATGGGGGTGTGTCAGTACCAGGGTGTATCATGGTATGGGGGTGTGTCAGTACCAGGATCTGTCATGGTATGGGGGAGTGTCAGTGCCAGGGTCTGTCATGGTATGGGGGAGTGTCAGTGCCAGGGTCTGTCATGGTATGGGGGAGTGTCAGTGCCAGGGTCTGTCATGGTATGGGGGTGTGTCAGTACCAGGGTCTGTCATGGTATGGGGGTGTGTCAGTACCAGGGTGTGTCATGGTATGGGGGTGTGTCAGTACCAGGGTGTGTCATGGTATGGGGGTGTGTCAGTACCAGGGTCTGTCATGGTATGGGGGTGTGTCAGTACCAGGGTCTGTCATGGTATGGGGGTGTGTCAGTACCAGGGTGTGTCATGGTATGGGGGTGTGTCAGTACCAGGGTGTGTCATGGTATGGGGGTGTGTCAGTACCAGGGTCTGTCATGGTATGGGGGTGTGTCAGTACCAGGGTGTGTTATGGTATGAGGTGTGTCAGTACCAGGGTGTGTTATGGTATGAGGGTGTGTCAGTACCAGGGTGTGTTATGGTATGAGGTGTGTCAGTACCAGGGTGTGTTATGGTATGAGGTGTGTCAGTACCAGGGTGTGTTATGGTATGAGGGTGTGTCAGTACCAGGGTGTGTTATGGTATGAGGTGTGTCAGTACCAGGGTGTATCATGGTATGGGGGTGTGTCAGTACCAGGATGTGTCATGGTATGGGTGTGTGTCAGTACCAGGGTGTGTCATGGTATGAGGGTGTGTCAGTACCAGGGTCTGTCATGGTATGGGGGTGTGTCAGTACCAGGGTCTGTCATGGTATGGGGGTGTGTCAGTACCAGGGTGTGTCATGGTATGGGGGTGTGTCAGTACCAGGGTCTGTCATGGTATGAGGTGTGTCAGTACCAGGGTGTGTTATGGTATGGGTGTGTGTCAGTACCAGGGTGTGTCATGGTATGAGGGTGTGTCAGTACCAGGGTCTGTCATGGTATGGGGGTGTGTCAGTACCAGGGTGTATCATGGTATGGGGGTGTGTCAGTACCAGGGTCTGTCATGGTATGGGGGTGTGTCAGTACCAGGGTCTGTCATGGTATGGGGGTGTGTCAGTACCAGGGTCTGTTATGGTATGAGGTGTGTCAGTACCAGGGTGTGTTATGGTATGGGTGTGTGTCAGTACCAGGGTGTGTCATGGTATGAGGGTGTGTCAGTACCAGGGTCTGTCATGGTATGGGGGTGTGTCAGTACCAGGGTGTATCATGGTATGGGGGTGTGTCAGTACCAGGGTCTGTCATGGTATGGGGGTGTGTCAGTACCAGGGTGTATCATGGTATGGGGGTGTGTCAGTACCAGGGTGTATCATGGTATGGGGGTGTGTCAGTACCAGGATGTGTCATGGTATGGGGGTGTGTCAGTGCCAGGGTCTGTCATGGTATGGGGGTGTGTCAGTGCCCTTGGTAAAGGTAATTTACACTCTGTGATGCAGCATTAATACAGAAAAGTACACTGAGATCTTGGAGCAACATGTGCTGCCTTCAAGACGTCGTGTTTTCCAGGGATGTCCAGCATTTTTCAACAACACAATGTAAAACCACCTGCTGCACACATTACAAAGGCATGGCTGTGGAAGAAGAGGGTACGAGTACTGGACTGACCTGCCTGCAGTCCTGACCTGTCCCCAATAGAGAATTTTGAAACGAAAAATGACAATGATGATGACGCCCCGTACTGTTGTACATCTTAAGACGTGTTTGTAGGAAGAACGAGACAAAATAAAAGCTGAAACACTAAATCACTTGGTCTCCTCGGTGCCAAAATCTCTATTAAGTGGTGAAAAGGAACGGCAACATTACAAAGTGGTAAATGCTTTACCGTCCCAACTTTTTTTGGAATGTGCTGCAGAGGCCTGAAATGCAGGAATGGATGTTTATTATAAATCAAAATATATTAATATATTTTAAAGCACGTGTTGGCTGTGGAAATGGTTAAATGTCAAATATATTATGTGTAATTTGATAATTGCACTTAATATAGATTAAGAAATACAAAGATCCTCTGTATATAGTAGTGGGAGGGTCTACAGTGGACTGATGGTTGTGTGTATAATGTGTAAATATCTGTCGGTACCTTGAACCGAAAGCTCCACAGGTGGAACATGAGTAAATGTTGGTGAATTCGGGTCGAGCTGCACGTACAGGTAGTACGTCCCACTGTCCTTCTCACTAACATTACACAAGCTGATGAAACAGTCCTTGTTAGATAAACAGCCCCCAGAAAGATGAACTCTTCCCTTGTAGTCATCATCAGAATCAATGTGGGTTCCATTCCAAGTGCAAATATGTTGTAAGTTATTAAACATCTTCAAATATGTGTTGTTGAATTGGGATGGCATGGAAAAATTAACACATGAACCAGGTTTTGCGGTTTTCTTCAGCTTGTCTGCAGACGATGCAAGGGCCTGAACAACCACAGACCCCCAAAAACAGATGACAGCAACTAGGAGGCTGACTGGAGGGTTGTTCATGTTTCTGTAGAAATAAGAAGTGCAAACAGACACGCTTTATTAGAAGAGTTCCTACATACTGCTGCAATCCTGGTCATAAAAATATGTATAATTTTACAACAGTTAGTTCCGACCTTACAATCTGATTGGTTGAGAAGCATTCTAACACCACAACTGTATTACTCCGCTGACGCGTTGCCAGTAACGACAAGCTTCATGCACAAAAATGCACACAGGCGACACACCCATTTTTTCCCGATCGCGTTTTAAATCAGTTATCTGATATACAATCTAGCGCACTGTGTAGGGAACATAACCAATTGTCTAATTCACTATCTAGTGCACTATGTAGGGAACATATATCCCTGATCTGATACACAATCTAGTGCACTATGTAGGGAACAAAAATCCGTGATCTGATACACAATCTAATGCACTATGTAGGGAACATAAATCCGTGATCTGATACACAATCTAGTGCACTATGTAGGGAACAAAAATCCGTGATCTGATACACAATCTAGTGCACTATGTAGGGAACATAAATCCGTGATCTGATACACAATCTAGTGCACTGTGTAGGGAACAAAAATCTGTGATCTGATACACAATCTAGTGCACTATGTAGGGAACATAAATCCGTGATCTGATACACAATCTAGTGCACTATGTAGGGAACATAAATGTGTTTGTGATGCGAACAGTTAGCCTAATAGCCAAGTTAGCAGCTCCTAAGAGTTCTGTTATCACCCATAATCCTTTGGTGTGTTCGAGAGGTTTTTTCTTTTTTTTTTTTTTTCTTTTTTCTCTTCGGATGTTCTTGCCTTTTTCTTCTTGTTGTTGTTACCTACCTAAAATTAGTTTTTGCAGCTTGGGATGTCTGCTTTGTAGTGTTAAACTATATATTGGTTGTGGAACTACTTTTTGGCAGAAGGTATTGTCAATATTAAAGCATATTTATTATGAAATTCAGGGCTTCTTTGGTTTATTTTCTTTCTTTATTTTGTAAAAACTGTTGTATAAAAGCAATAGAACACTTGAGGTCGTGTGTTATCGCGAATAACATCACGGCTGTGATGATCTACTCACCTTCGGCTCGTGCCTGCGACCGAATCACAGCCGTGATGTTATTTGCGATAACACACTCCCTCTCGTGTTCTATTGCTTAATTACATGAACATTATATAGACCAATCAGCCATAACATTAAAACCACCTCCTTTTTCTACTTACCATATAGAAGCACTTTGTAGTTCTACAATTACTGACTGTAGTCCATCTGTTTCTCTGCATGCTTTGTTAACCCCCTTTCATTCATTCCGTTCTGGACCCCCACAGGACCACCACAGAGCAGGTATTATTTGGGTGGTGGATGATTCTCAGCACTGCAGTGACACTGACATGGTGGTGGTGTGTTAGTGTGTGTTGTGCTGGTATGAGTAGATAAGACACAGCAGCGCTGCTGGAGTTTTTAAACACCTCACTGTCACTGCTGGACTAAGAATAGTCCACCAACCAAAAATATCCAGCCAACAGCGCCCCGTGGGCAGCGTCCTGTGACCACTGATGAAGGTCTAGAAGATGACCGACTCAAACAGCAGCAATAGATGAGCGCTCGTCTCTGACTTTACATCTACATAGTGGACCAACTAGGTAGGAGTGTCTAATAGAGTGGACAGTGAGTGGACACGGTATTGAAAAACTCCAGCAGCGCTTTAAATCATCCACCACCTAAATAATTCCTGCTCTGTGGGGGTCCTGACCATTGCGGAACAGGGTGAAAGCAGGTTAAAAAAGTATGTAGAGAAACAGATGGACTACAGTCAGTAATTGTAGAACTACAAAGTGCTTCTATATGGTAAGTGGAGCTGATAAAATGGACAGTGAGTGTAGAAACAAGGAGGTGGTCATAATGTTATGGCTGATCAGTGTATATGTCCTGACCGGACCTCAGCCCCACCCAACAGCTCCGGAATAAACATATTTTGACCAAACGGGGACAAATTCCCACAGACACACTTCAAAATCTAGTGACTTAACTTACTTAATGAGAAGCTCACATAGAGGTCATTTTATTTTAATACTATTAGTTGATATATAGATGTCCAACAAGCTCATGGTCAGGTGTCCGAATACTTTTGAGCATATAAAGTCTATATAGTACATTAACACTGACTATTACTCCTAAATACGTTTAGTTAAAACTCAATAAAGTTATAAATGAGAATATAAACTGTTTAACAAGAACATTAACATGCAGGTCGAACTTTATTAATATTGAAATGTAAACACACCCAAACGGTCGGGCAGTTCCACACAATCCGCAAACTACATTAATTACTGTTATTAAACAGTCCTAATGTTAGAACCGCAATACTAATATAAACGAAAACAATGATTTAAATCCCGTATTTACACCATTATTGTCATTTTAATCCAGACAAACCTGCTCGGCTCCTTTCCTCCTTTCACCAACCGCGTTAGAATTCCCGCCAAACACGACTTAGTTAGGTTACATTCAACCTTGTAAATAACAGTTTGCAAGTATAAATCTGTATTAATGCTTAGTCTTTATTTTACTGTTACAGTAACCACACCGGAGTTAAATGTATGAACTTCAAAAAAAATATCCAGCGGTAAATGCAACTAATGTGTCTTGTTGAATGTAGCCTTGTTGTGGGTGTGTCCTAAACACCTGGCTGCTACCTGCACTCTCCTTCTAGTGCACTTCCTGTTCTCATAGATATTGTACTGAGCTAGTGTTCCATGACTTAAGTGTTAATGGAAAAATAGTACGCATTTAGAAAACAGCCTTTGTAGAGGATGTATTTGGTGAGCTGTGGGAATCGGTTCTTTTAATGGGGCAGTCAGCGGGATTCGACTCGTGATAACATCAAATGTTATTATGACTGAGCCGTAAGGATCAAGAAATAATTATTGACTAATTATATTAACTTTATTTTTACATTTCTGAATGGATTATTAAATAAATAAATACATAACTAAATCCGTCTCTCAGTGGACCCGTCCTAAAAAGATTTGAGTCATCACAGTTTCAATTGATTCAGTTGAAAATAATAAATCAACACCACATATGCCACAATCAGAGGAAATTCAAAATGAGTTTAAATAGATAGTTAATGAAGTACACCGATCAGCCATAACATTAAAACCACCTCCTTGTTTCTACCTATACTCACTGTCCATTTTATCAGCTCCACTTACCATATAGAAGCACTTTATAGTTCTACAATTACTGACTGTAGTTCATCTGTTTCTCTGTATACTTTGTTAGCCCCCTTGTCTCCCAGGACCACCACAGAGCAGGTGTTATTTAGGTGGTGGATCATTCTCAGCACTGCAGTGACACTGACATGGTGGTGGTGTGTTAGTGTGTGTTGTGCTGGTATGAGTGGATCAGACACAGCAGCCCTGCTGGAGTTTTTAAACACCTCACTGTCACTGCTGGACCGTGGGCAGCGTCTTGTGACCACTGATGAAGGTCTAGAAGATGACCAACTCAAACAGCAACAATAGATGAGCGATCGTCTCTGACTTTACATCTACAAGGTGGACCAACTAGGTAGGAGTGTCTAATAGAGTGGACAGTGAGTGGACACGGTATTTAAAAACTCCAGCAGCGCTGCTGTGTCTGATCCACTCATACCAGCACAACACACACTAACACACCACCACCATGTCAGTGTCACTGCAGTGCTGAGAATGATCCACCACCTAAATAATATCTGCTCTGTGGTGGTCCTGTGGGGGTCCTGACCATTGAAGAACAGGGTGAAAGGGGGCTAACAAAGTTAATGTCCATGTTGAAATGGCAGAGATGAATATGCTGAGATTCTCGTTGGAAGTGAAGAGGATGGACAGGATTACAAAGGGATTTATTAGCGGGACAGTGCAGGTAGGATAGTTTGGAGACAAAGTTAGGGAGGCCAAAATTGAGATGGATGAGAGTTATAGAGCTTGAGCACGATGTTGCGCTGATGTGTGACACAGTAATGTAGACAGATCCAGGCAGGTATGTACGTACGTCCTTGCAGATGGGTATCCTTTGTTTACAATAATAAAGGGTTATCATGTTTACAAACCCGAAATTTAGTGTGTACCTGGTACTTGCAGTTTCTTGTTCCTTTACTCTTTCAGGGCCTTGATGGATAGAACCATGAATTCTGCTTTCTACCAGAAAATCATGAAGGAGAAAATCAAGTCATTAGTTTGTATTCTGAATCTTAAGCACTAATGGGTTATGGAACAAGACAATGGTTAGAATCACAAGAAAAAGTCTACCTCAAGTACTGAAGAAAACAAATGGAAGGTCCTGTTATTAATCACACTAACATGCTGTGGAAGGACCTTAAACGAGCAGAAATAAAGTGGACCAGTTTTCTCCTCAGTGACAGGAAAGACTGATCTCAGGTTATCAAAAGTGTTTGGTTGGATGCAGTTCTTGTTGCTGACAGTGGCACAGTGGAGCAAATACTTTTTATGGCACTATTTTAATTAAATTAAAATGTGAACGGCATGTTGCTTCAGAGGGTGGTGCTGTGGCTTAACAGCAAGAAGGTCCTGGGTTTGATTCCCACATGTTGGCGTGGGTTTCCTTCAGGAGCTCCAGTGTCCTCCCACAGTACAAAGACATTCAGTCAGGGTCACTGGAGAAGTGATTTCTTACCTTTTGCCCACTGAATCAGATCCTGAATTTGGATGAAGCGGTGATAAAACAGACAGTGAATTACTGTAGTGAATGAATAATTATTATAAAATGTAAAGAATGAATTATATCACTTCAGGATCTCTAAAGCTGGTAATGATGTATGAAACACCACAGAACACACTACAGTCTGAGCTGGGTAACGTTCCTCATTTATTTACAAACACACATTAGAAAACAATAAAGAAATACTTTTTCTGTGATTGTGCTGCTGAAGTGCCTCTGTTATTTTTCTTTATGTTCTAATGAACTAATAATAATTTAAATCTTTAAAACATTCTTACAGTTCTTGCAGTGCAAACGGAACCATAAACATCATGGAAACATTATTTCCTTTATTTATTATACATTCACATTTAAAAACAAGGTTTTTATCAGCGTCAATAAAGGCACTTGAGCTTAAAAAGCCAGAATAATTAAACCAGTTCAATTACACCAGTTCAATTATATCAGATCAATTACATCAGATCAATTAAACCAGATCAGTTAAACCAGATCAATTACATCAGATCAATTAAAACAGTTCAATTACATCAGATCAATTAAACCAGATCAGTTAAACCAGATCAATTACATCAGATCAATTAAAACAGTTCAATTACATCAGATCAATTACATCAGTTCAAGTACATCAGTTCAATTACAGCAGATCAATTACATCAGATCAATTACATCAGTTCAATTACAGCAGATCAATTAAACCAGTTCAATTGAATTAGAACAATTACATCAGTTCAATTAAACCAGATCAATTACAGCAGATCAATTAAACCAGTTCAATTGAATTAGATCAATTACATCAGTTCGATTAAACCAGATCAAATACATCAGATCAGTTCATTCAGATGAAATAAATCAGTTCAATTAAATCAGTTCAATTAAATCAGATCAATTACGTCAGATCAATTACATCAGATCAATTGAACCAGATCAATTACATCAGTTCAATTCATTCAGATGAAATAAATCAGTTCAATTAAACCATTTCAATTAAACCAGACTGTACAATAAAAAAAAAAAATACAAAAACAAACAAAACAATCCAAACAGGTAAATAAAAATAAAACCCTAACCTGATAAAGCTGGAATCTTTAATATCAGTAAGATAAATAATAAAACAATCTGAACATTCAGAAACATTATCAGTAAAATAATGATTAACCTGATCATGTCCCAAAAATTATAAACAAAAAATCTAGTGATCTGTAAGTGATTAAACATAAAACTAAAATCTGATCATTTACATTCATGGTATTTAGCAGAAGGTTTTATTCAAAGCAACTTACAATCATAACCGTACACAGTTCAACCTGATGTTTTAGGGCCTCGTTTAAGGGCCCGACAGTACCTTAACCACAGAATGTCTGTAGAGATGAAAAAATTAAAACCCAATAAAACAGGAGGTCTGAAATGTAGAAATTCGGGCCAGTGATAGCTCAGTGGTTAAGGTCCTGGACTAGTAAACAGAAGGTTGCCGGTTCAAGCCCCGCCACCACCAAGTTGCCACGGTTGGGTCCCTGAGCAAGGCCCTTAACCCTCAATTGCTCATCGTGTTCCGCTCATTGTGTAAGTCGCTTTGGATAAAAGCGTCTGCTAAATGCTGAAAATGTAAATGTAATGTAGAAATGAATAAGAATGAATAAAAGTCTACAGAACAACTGTGGTCTAAAGAATCAGGAGAGAAAAACAAACCAAAACAAAGTAAAAGTGAATAAACGAGGATCTGAGAGAACATCCCGATCTCCTGCTCCTGGTTCATCAGTGGATTAAAGTAGCACCGAGACTGGAGACGTGAATCCTGAGTGGAGGCGCAGTAATCAGGAGGCTCAGTAAGAAGCTCAGCACAGCCAGTGGGTCAGTACTGAATCTGAGAGACGAGACTGGATCCTGACCCAGTCTGGATGCATCAGATGCAGTATGCATCAGAATTACCCAAAAGTCTGTGTCTCTGGCGGCGCTTTGACAGACGAGGCCTGGACTCCCTTATAGAAGGTGATTTTACCCTGCTGGTAAAGTTTCTGAGTGAGGTCATGCTCATAAACAGCGTGATGAACAAACGTCTCTTTAAAAGCGCTGTTCAGCTCCTCCTCCTCCCAGTAATGATGCCAGTCACCATTCTGGTTAGCACCGAACCCAAAAACGTTCACCTGAAAAAGAAAACACACCCATAAAAATGTTTAGATTTCTTAACAAAAATTCACTTTTAATTAACTTTATACATGTCTCAACAAGTGAGAAACAAATCCAGAGTAAAAAAAAATAAATAACAAACAAATAAAGGTAAAACAGACAGAATAACAGTAGAAAAAGTCATTCAAAAGAAAAAAAACTAACAAAAAAAATATATATAAAAATAAATTAATAAAGAAATAAATAAAAGACAGAATGGCAAAAGGAAAACTCATTTAAAAAAAAAAATATATATATATAAAAATTAATAAATAAAATAAAAAATGAAGAGAAAAAAGGAGAATGACATAAAAAAAAATCATTAAAAAGAAAACAAAAATTTATAAAGAAATATATAAAATAAAAAATAAAGAAAAAAAAGACAGAATGGCAAAAGGAAAACTCATTCAAGAGAAAAAGAAAAATATATAAATATATAAAATACAAAATAAAGGAAAAAATAAACAGAATGACAGTATAAAATAAAAAATAAAGGTATAAAAGACAAAATGACAACGAAAACTCATTCAAAAGTAAAAAAAACCCCAAAACATATAAAAAATAAATAAAACAAAAAAGGGAAAAAAGACAGAAGGACAAAAGGAAAACTCATTTAAAATAAAAAAAAAACAAAAAATATAAAAATAAATAAATAAAATAAAAAATAAAGGAAAAAATGACAGAATGACAGAAAGAAAACTCACTAAAAGAAAAAAAGTAAACAATACAAGGCAAAGAAACTGTTCAAACAACATGTAAAAGAAGACTTAAGTACAAAATAACCGAACAAAACCTATGAAATGGAAAAAAGTCATAACAACAAAAATTACAGAATGAAAAACAAATATAAAATAGAAGAAAAAAGGAATATAGGTACAATTTAAATACAAAATAAATGTAAAAAAAAAAGAAAAATATGATAAGAAAAGCTTCTTACAATTTAAACAAAAATATGAAAAAAACTCACTTAGAAGAAAAAAGAAAAAGAAAAAAAACACAAACACAAAACAAGTGCAAAAAACATTAAAAGCAATAAAAAAAATAAACATCCATGATGTTTTCTAATAAAGGGAAATATAGGTGGTGCAGCGGTAAAATACATTGGGGCCAAAAAGTATTTAGTCAGCCAATGATTGTGCAGGTTCTCCTACTTAGAAAGATGAGAGAGGTCTGTAATTTTCATCATAGGTACACTTCAACTATGAGAGACAAAATGAGAAAAAAAATCCAGGAAATCACATTGTAGGATTTTTAAAGAATTTATTTGTAAATTATCGTGGAAAATAAGTATTTGGTCAATAACAAAAGTTCAACTCAATGTAACATAACCTTTGTTGGCAATGACAGAGGTCAAACGTTTCCTGTAAGTCTTCACCAGGTTTGCACACACTGTAGCTGGTATTTTGGCCCATTCCTCCATGCAGATCTCCTCTAGAGCAGTGATGTTTTGGGGCTGTCGCTGGGCAACACGGACTCCACAAATTTTCTCTGGGGTTGAGGTCTGGAGACTGGCTAGGCCACTCCAGGACCTTGAAATGCTTTTTACGGAGCCACTCCTTCGTTGCCCGAGCGGTGTGTTTGGGATCATTGTCATGCTGGAAGCCCCAGCCACGTTCCATCTTCAATGCTCTCACTGATGGAAGGAGGTTTTGGCTTAAAATCTCACGATACATGGCCCCGTTCATTCTTCCCTTAACACGGATCAGTCGTCCTGTCCCCTTTGCAGAAAAACAGCCCCAAAGCATGATGTTTCCACCCCCATGCTTCACAGTAGGTATGGTGTTCTTGGGTTCTTCTTCTTCTTCCAAACACGACGAGTTGAGTTTTTACCAAAAAGTTCTGTTTTGGTTTCATCTGACCACATGATATTCTCCCAATCCTCTTCTGGATCATCCATATGCTCTCTGGCAAACTTCAGACGGGCCTGGACATGTACTGGCTTAAGCAGGGGGACACGCCTGGCACTGCAGGATTTGAGTCCCTCTCGGCGTAGTGTGTTACTGATGGTAGCCTTTGTTACTTTGGTCCCAGCTCTCTGCAGGTCATTCATCAGGTCCCTCCGTGTAGTTCTGGGATTTTTTGCTCACCGTGCTCATGATCATTTTGACCCCACGGGATGAGATCTTGCGTGAGGCCCCAGATCGAGGGAGATTATCAATGGTCTTGTATGTCTTCCATTTTCTTACAATTGCTCCCACAGTTGATTTATTCACACCAACCTGCTTGCCTATTGTAGATTCACTCTTCCCAGCCTGGTGCAGGTCTACAATTTTCTACCTGGTGTCCTTCGACAGCTCTTTGGTCTTGGCCATGGTTGAGTTTGGAGTCTGACTGTTTGAGGCTGTGGACAGGTGTCTTTTATACAGATAACGAGGTCAAACAGGTGCCATTAATACAGGTAACAAGTGGAGGACAGAAGAGCTTCTTAAAGAAGAACTTACAGGTCTGTGAGAGCCAGAAATCTTGCTTGTTTGTGGGTGACTAAATACTTATTTTCCACCATAATTTACAAATAAATTCTTTAAAAATCCTACAATGTGATTTCCTGGATTTTTTTTTCTCATTTTGTCTCTCATAGTTGAAGTGTACCTATGATGAAAATTACAGACCTCTCTCATCTTTCTAAGTAGGAGAACTTGCACAATCAGTGGCTGACTAAATACTTTTTGGCCCCACTGTACGTTAGCCCACTACTGCTAAGATCAGGGGTTCGAATCTCAGCTGTGCTTTCAGCTGGTTGGGCGTCTACACAGACACGCCTGGCTGTGTCTGAGGGGGTTGTTAAAAACCTCAGTTATCCGGGCCAGAATGATCTGCTGTGGTGACTCTTAAATACGGGAGCAGCCGAAAAAATAAAGATTTAGATAGACAGACAGACAGACAGACAGACAGACAGATAGGTTATAGATACACAGACAAACACATATGTTATAGATAGACAGACATACGGATAGATAGACAGATGGACAGACAGACAGTGAGAAAGACAGTTAAATAGATAGATACATAGACAGACAGACACAGACAAATATACAGACAGACAGACAGAGATAGATAGATAGACAAGTATACAGACAGATAGACAGACAGATAGGTAGACAGAAAGACAGTGTAATAGATAGATAGATAGATAGATAGATACAGTGCCTTGCAAAAGTATTCAGCCCCCTTGAACTTTTCAATCTTTTGCCACATTTCAGGCTTCAAACATAACGATATGAAATTGTAATTTTTTGTGAAGAATCAACAACAAGTGGGACACAATCGTGAAGTGGAACGAAATTTATTGGATATTTTAAACTTTTTTTAGAAATAAAAAACTAAAAAGTGGGGCGTGCAATATTATTCAGCCCCTTTACTTTCAGTGCAGCAAACTCACTCCAGAAGTTCAGTGAGGATCTCTGAATGATCCAATGTTGACCTAAATGACTGATGGTGATAAATAGAATCCACCTGTGTGTAATCAAGTCTCCGTATAAATACACCTGCTCTGTGACAGTCTCAGAGTTCTGTTTAAAGCACAGAGAGCATCATGAAGACCAAGGAACACACCAGGCAGGTCCGAGATACTGTTGTGGAGAAGTTTAAAGCCGGATTTGGATACAAAAAGATTTCCCAAGCTTAAAACATCTCAAGGAGCACTGTGCAAGCGATCATATTGAAATGGAAGGAGTATCAGACCACTGCAAATCTACCAAGACCCGGCCGTCCCTCTAAACTTTCAGCTCAAACAAGGAGAAGACTGATCAGAGATGCAGCCAAGAGGCCCATGATCACTCTGAATGAACTGCAGAGATCTACAGCTGAGGTGGGAGACTCTGTCCATAGGACACAATCAGTCGTACACTGCACAAATCTGGCCTTTATGGAAGAGTGGCAAGAAGAAAGCCATTTCTCAAAGATATCTATAAAAAGTCACCTGGGAGACACACCAAACATGTGGAAGAAGGTGCTCTGGTCAGATGAAACCAAAATCGAACTTTTTGGCCACAATGCAAAACGTTATGTTTGGCGTAAAAGCAACACAGCTCATCACCCTGAACACACCATCCCCACTGTCAAACATGGTGGTGGCAGCATCATGGTTTGGGCCTGCTTTTCTTCAGCAGGGACAGGGAAGATGGTTAAAATTGATGGGAAGATGGATGGAGCCAAATACAGGACCATTCTGGAAGAAAACCTGTTGCAGTCTGCAAAAGACCTGAGACTGGGACGGAGATTTATCTTCCAACAAGACAATGATCCAAAACATAATGCAAAATCTACAATGGAATGGTTCACAAATAAACGTATCCAGGTGTTAGAATGGCCAAGTCAAAGTCCAGACCTGAATCCCATCGAGAATCTGTGGAAAGAGCTGAAAACTGCTGTTCACAAACGCTCTCCATCCAACCTCACTGAGCTCGAGCTGTTTTGCAAGGAAAATGGGCAAAAATTTCTGTCTCTCGATGTGCAAAACTGATAGAGACATACCCCAAGCGACTTGCAGCTGTAATCGCAGCAAAAGGTGGCGCTACAAAGTATTAACGCAAGGGGGCTGAATAATATTGCACGCCCCACTTTTCAGTTTTTTATTTCTAAAAAAAGTTTAAAATATCCAATAAATTTCGTTCCACTTCACGATTGTGTCCCACTTGTTGTTGATTCTTCACAAAAAATTACAATTTCATATCGTTATGTTTGAAGCCTGAAATGTGGCAAAAGGTTGAAAAGTTCAAGGGGGCTGAATACTTTTGCAAGGCACTGTAGATAGATAGATAGATAGATAGATAGATAGATAGATAGATAGATAGATAGATAGATAGATAGACATGCAGATAGATAAATGATAGACAGACAGACAAACAGACAGATAGATAGATAGATAGATAGATAGATAGATAGATCACTTTATTAATCCCAAAGGAAAAGTCAAGCCTTACAGCAGCTCAACGTACATTAGAAAAAATATACTATATCAATATCTATATTATTTATTATATAATTATTTGATATTTATAAACAAAAATCAACAACGAATTATAAAGGAGTAACTTAAGAATATGAAACTCAAACTAATAACACGAGACCAGAAAAAGAAAGAGAAATAAAACAAAAACAAAAACACAGAAAAGAAAACGGTGATTAAGAGTGGTTGTGATGGATCAGAGTGATCATACAGAGACTGTGTGGGTTTGGAGCCTCCAGGTGGCGCCATTGTACATTTAATACAAAACTACAACAACACGCATGTACTGTAGTTTCGCTATATGGGTATTGGGACGCCCCTCACAACACCTGCTAACAGGTGTAATAAATCACTTATATTAAAGAAATGATGTTTTTCAAACATTACAGCAACAGTTTAGGGAAGGTCTTTTCCTGTTCCAGCATGAGCAAGCTCAATAAAGACATGAAGAAAAGCTCCTGCACAGAGCCTTGACCTCAGCCTTACTCAACAGCTCTGGGATGAACCGGAACATCAACTGAGGTTTTACCAGCCTGTACTCTTCTGGGAGGCTTTTACCCCAATTATTTGTGAACATGACTGAAGGGATTCAACTCCATTCAGCCACAAAAGCATCAGTGAAGTCGGGCACTGATGTTTAATGAGCAGGCCTGGCTTGCAGTAGGCATTCCAATTTATACCAAATGTGTCAGGTGAGGTTGAGATCAGGAATTTATCATCATCATCATCACGTTTTTACCACGCTTTATCTTGGTCAGGGCCGCAGTGGGTCCGGTTTTCCCTTAGAAAAATAGAACATACATCTGACAGGGCACCAGTCCATCACAGGGCTTTGCTGACCTTCTTCCATTGCTTCAATGTCCAGTTCTAATACCTGTGTGCTCACTGTAGGTGCTTTTGATGGTGGGCAGATGTTAGCATGGGTACTCTGACCGGCAAAATCTTCTGTTGGTTAGTACCAGTCACAATAGCCTTCATGTCCTCTGGTAATGAGTCTTGGCTGCCCAACAACCTGTCAGCAGTATTTGGCTTGTCCCTCCTCTGACCGAGGTCTGTCAGTACTCACACTTTGCTGCTGTGGAGAACCTGGACCATATTAAGGTCATTCAGGTCTTCATGCTGGTCAGATGTTGTGTGTTCAACAGGAACTCTGAGGAACGTTCATTAGCCAAAGATCTAACAGATCCCTGATCATCACATGCACATTTATGAGGGGTGGTCCTAATATTTTGGCTCATGTGTTTCTAAGCTGGCTGTAGATTTCTGACCCGGGCCGTGGATAGATGAAAGTGTTTAGGTGTGCAGCAGGTGTGTTGTGTCAAAGCGGTTTGGGTGAAAATTGGCCCCATTAGCAGAAGCGAGCGGTGATGGAGCGCGGCTCTTTCATCTGAAACGGCGCCGCACTAAAAGCTTAAATTTCCTCTAAAATTAGCTCTGTGTGTGTGTGTGTGTGTGCGTGTGTGTGTGTGTTGTTTTAATGCTTTCAGTGCACACGATACTCTCCAACAAATTATTTACTTGATGACTGCGCACAAACTGTGTGTGTGTTTGTGTGTGTGTGTGTGTAAAAGAGAGAGTGTGTGTGTGTGTATGTGCAATAAAGTAATGCAATAGTCTTGTGCAAAAGTTTATGGACACCCCCGAAGAAATTCAATCACATGGTCCAGGGAGAACAGAATGCCGTGGGACTAAACGCACACTTTGACTCCTTGACGTTTTTATTTCCACGATTTATTTAGTCCGTTTTATTTTTGCCCAGAATGCCGAAGTAAAAGCATCTTTTTAGAATATGTTTTTCAAAAGAGCACTGGTGTTGGACGAGAGAGTCTGGCTTTCCATCAGCATTCCAATTCTTCCCAAACTTACATTTACATGAGCGGCATTCAGCAGACGCTTTTTATCCAAAGCAACGCTGCCACTGGCAAACGTGTTCAGTAGGATTGGGGTGAGGGCTTTGCGTGTGACTCTGTAAGACACGGCCCCTACCAGGGGAAAAGAAGTGATCAGCATGTGTGTAAGCGGAAGCATGTGACAGCCTCAGCCCTCCTTGATCGAAGAGAGAGCGAGAGCTAAACTGGCTATGAATTAATTGGGTACAAAATAGGAGAAAAACGCAAATAAATAAATAAATAAATAACAAATAAATAAATATAATAAATAAATAAATATCATAAATAATATTTAAATAACATAAATTACATAAATAACAAAAATAAATAAATATCATAAATAAAACAAATAATTTAAATAACATTAATTACATAAATAATAAATAAATAAATATCATAAATAATTAAAACAAATTATTTAAACAAATTACATAAATAAATAACAAAAATAATAAAAAAAATGCATAAATAAATTAATTACAAAAAATAATATAACAAATAAAAAAAATAAAAAAAAATAAATGACATTAATAAACAAATAATATAAATAAATAAATAATTTAAATAACACTCACTCACTTTCTTATCCAATCAGGGTCATGGGGGGTGGGGGGGGGGGCTGGAGCCTATCCCAGCTTTTCAATGGGCGCAAGGCACACAGTAACACCCTGGACGGGGCGCCAGTCCATTGCAAGGCTGACACACATACACACACATTCACTTATAGGGCAATTCAGTGTCTCCAATTAACCTGACTGGATGTTTTTGGATTGTGGGAAGAAACTGGAGCTCCCGGAGGAAACCCACACAGACACGGGGAGAACATGCAAACTCCACACAGAAAGGACCCGGACCGCCCTGCCTGGGGATCGAACCCAGGACCTTCTTGCTGTGAGGCGACAGTGCTACCCACCGAGCCACTGTGCCCAATTTAAATAACATGAATTACATAAATAAATAAATAAATCATTGAAATAACATAAATAATTAAATAAATTACATAGATAAATAATATAAATAATAAATAAATAAATAATATAAATAATAAATAAATAATATAAATAATAAATAAATATATAAATAATTTAAATAATACAAACAATAAAAAAATTACATAAATAAATAAAACTTAATGCAAATATAAAACAACTAAAATAAAAAGAGCAAAAACAAAATGCTTTAAAAAAGATAAAATTATGACTATAGATACAAAAGCTTTAATAATATATTAAATAAAAAACAGAGCGTAATTTTACCTGGTCACAGATGTGCAGGGCGAGGACGATGGTGAGGAAACCGGTGGACGGATACTGACCGTGATTTTCCATCCACGACTCATGAACGTACTTCATAAAAGCAGGATTGTACAATAATACCTGCACACACACAAACACACACACAAACACACACAAACACACACACAAACAAACACACACACAAATACACACACACACACACACACACCACATCACACACACCACATCACACACTCTTAACACGAAAAAAGACATAAACAATAAGAATACAAAAACAGTAAAATCGTCTTACGTTGTTTCTGTTCGCCTTGATCCGTGTTGGAACCGGCATGTACGTACTGCAGGGGAAAAAGGAAAATGATTTAGGAGAGAAGAATTAGGAGTAATAAACACAAATAAAAACACAAAAAAAGAATTATTACATATATTACATATAGTTACATATAGTACAATTGTTGTATTTCTAATAATAATAATAAAATAATAATAATGACAATAATAACAATAATGATAATAATAATAATGGTAAAAATAATAATAATAATAATAATGACAATAATAATAATAATGATAATAATAATAACAATAATAAAAATAAAATAATAATACTAAAACTAATAGAATAATAAAATAATAATAATAATAATAAAATAATAATATACTACTACTCTTAAGACTAATAATAAAAATAATAATAATAATATGGCAATTTAAAAACTAAATAAAACCATAAAAACTCATTTCCTTTATCCTGCTCAGGGTCGCACTGTTTATAGTTCACTTGGAAACACTAGGCATAGGGCAGAAACTCCCTCACAAGGATTCAGTCATCCCTTCCCCTCAGACACATCCAATCAGGTCTGAATGTAGACGCCCGACCGGCCGATAGCACCGCTGAAATTAGAAGCAGGATGCCACCGGTGGTGGGCAAGTGCAATTTACTAATGCACCATCTAAGTGCCAAAAAATTGTATTAATTTTATTTGGATTTAATGGAACGTTCAGCTCGTTATTGTGGCATATATGGAGTGCTAGGTGTTATGTTTCTTTTCTTTTTAAGTCCACCTTATATTAAAAACACCGGTGACACGTACTAGTTGATGTGTGCGGTGGTGAAGGTGCTGGTGAGCCACTCTAGGTCGAGTGTTTTGAAGGGTATGAGCAGCAGGCTAACTTTGGGGTTCGGGAGGTCGATGGCGCTCTCAGGGTACATCACATGGTGCGTGGTCCTGTAACCCACATCTTGCTCGAAGCCCCTCGTGGGAGCCTGATTTATCCTGGAACACACACACACACACACACACACACACACACAGCTGGATCAGACTGTGGTGCAGCTGGAAGAGTGGGTGCCACACTGTGGTACCTAGGGTCCCGGGTCAGATCATCTTGTCTGGCATGTTCTCCTTGTGCATGCAAACCATTGGTAAGTTAGTAAGTGAGTGTGTGCCACCCTGCATTATCTTCTTGCCTTGTTTCCGGGTGGCACATGACCCACTGTGACCCTGACCAGGATGAATCGGATAGTAGAAATAAACAACTGAATGAATGAACGTCAGTTTACAACTCAGAACGCTTTTTACGCAAGAGTAAAAGCAGTGATAAGGTTCACGGTGACACGGGTAGTGTGGGTGCCACACCATTGTTTCAAAGTGTGCTCTGGATTCACTGAGACCCTGATCAGAAAAAAGTGACCAATAGAGATAAATGTAGAAATTAATCGGTATGAACAACTTCTAATTTTTGAATTCATGTGTTTCAGCCACAACAATCACTAACTAAAAAAATCAATTATATAAAGGAAATGATATGCTTCCAACTTTGCAGCAACAGTTTAGGGAAGGTCCTTTCCTGTTCCAGCTTGACTGTGCACAACAACATGTAGAACACTCGTTTTAAAGAAACTCCAGTGTCCTGCACAGAGCCCTGACCTTTCTTGACCGACATCAGTGCCCAGCCACACAAGTGCTTTTTTGACTCAAAAAGCACAAATTCCCACAGACATACACTATATTGCTCATCTGCCTTCACACGCATATGAACTTGAGTGACTCCCATTCTTAATCCATAGTGTTTAATATAATGTCGGTCACCCTTTCCAGCTATAACAGCTTCAACTCTTCTGGGAAGGCTTTCCACAAGGTTTAGGAGTGTGTTTATGGGAATTTTTGACCATTCTTCCAGAAGCACATTTGTGAGGTCAGACACTGATGTTGGACGAGAAGGCCTGGCTCACAGTCTAGAGTCCGCTCTAATTCATCCCAAAGGTGTTCTATCAGGTTGAGGTGCAGGCCAGTCCAGTTCTTCCACACCAAACTCGCTCATCCACGTCTTTATGGACCTTGCTTTGTGCACTGGTGCGCAGTCATGTTGGAACAGGAAGGGGCCATCCCCAAACTGTTCCCACAAAGTTGGGAGCATGAAATTGTCCAAAATCTCTTGGTATGCTGAAGCATTAAGAGTTCCTTTCACTGGAACTAAGGGGCCGAGCCCAACTCCTGAAAAACACCCCCACACCATGATCCCCCCTCCACCAAACTTTACACTCGGCACAGTGCAGTCAGACAAGTACCGGTCTCCTGGCAATCGCCAAACCCAGACTCGTCCATCGGATCGCCAGACGGAGAAGCATGATTCGTCACTCCAGAGAACACGTCTCCACTGCTCTAGAGTCCAGTGGCGGCGTGCTTTACACCACTGCATCCGACGCTTTGCATTGCGCTTGGTGATGTAAGGCTTAGATGCAGCTGCTTGGCCATGGAAACCCATTCCATGAAGCTCTACACACTGTTCTTCAGCTCATCTGAAGGCCACATGAAGTTTGGAGGTCTGTAGCAATCGACTCTGCAGTAAGTTGGTGACCTCTGTGCACTATGTGCCTCAGCATCCGCTGACCCCGACCTGTCGTTTTACGTGGCTAACACTTTGTGGCTGAGTTGCTGTCGTTCCCAATCGCTTCCACTTTGTTATAATAGCACTGACAGTTGACTGTGGAATATTTAGTAGTGAGGAAATTTCATGACTGGACTTGTTGCACAGGTGGCATCACGGTACCATGCTGGAATTCACTGAGCTCCTGAGAGCGACCCATTCTTTCACTAATGTGTGTAGAAGCAGTCTGCATGCCTAGGTGCTTGGTTTTATACACCTGTGGCCATGGAAGAGATTGGAACACCTCAATTCAATCATTTGGATGGGTGAGTGAAAACGTTTGGCAATATAGTGTATCTTCAAACCGTCTGCAATCAAATAAAAGTCAGTGTAAGGAACACTGTGTTTTTATTTTATTTGCATTTTCCATACTGTCCCAACTTTTTCTGATTTGGGGTTGTATAATAAAGGAGCCGGAGATTCGTCGCTGATTTTCACCGTGTTCAGACTGAGCTGGAATTCCTCACATGATAAATGAATGATATTTGTTTCCCCGTTCCTCTGTTGATTCGATGTAAATCATCCTGCATCACTTACACTTCTCATCTGTCTGAGCTGCTCTGCTGTTTCACCATCAGAATCGATAGGCGAGGCGAGCCGGCGTGATTAAAATAAACAGCTGATGGCTAAAACGCCGGGTTATTAATCATTCGGACGTCGTTACAGCCGCGACAGAGGAAACAAGAGCGCACGCCGCTCAAGGGCTTTTTCATTCCCGCTAAATTGAATGTTACAAAACTGGATCTTAGGTAAACAAACAGGGTTTCAGTTCCACAAAGCTTTTATTTAATAAGACTGACGAGGCTGAAACTAAAAAGGAAGAAAACATAAAATACAATGTAGTATTATATTGTTAACCATTTTCACCCTATTTCTCCCAGTTTAGCGTAGCCAATTAGCCAGTTAGATCATGCCCGAGAAAGGTTGTGGTCCGCAGTCCACCAACCCCTCCATATTTTCAGGTACTTTGATAGACTTGCATATGATGCCAGTCCAGTGCTTGGAGAGTCACTCGCTGATCTCCATGTTCCCACACTTCTGTACAGGTGCCTCGGGCTACTAACCAGGGTCCTTACACAGCGTCGAAGACCCCGCACCCTTTTTAGTCCGGTCTTTCCCCACCCAGCAGACTAGTGGCCGATTTTGCCACAGGCACAGCCAAACACACCTGCTAGGGAGCGCCCAGCCAACCGGTAGCAGAGCTGAGATTTAAACTTGGGTGGTTCAGAACAGCTGAATATTTGGCTGTGCCACCTGGGCGTCTTAATATAAGATATTTAAATGGATTTTCAAATAAAAAATTCGAACTTGGGTCCAAATTTACATCAGGGGTCAAAAAAAACAACCCATGGGTGACTACAGCAGCAATTCATGATGTCTGGCCACCGTACATCTTCAAACTATCAGTTCTATAGAAATTACAGCAAACAATTGGCCACTTAAGAGTCTCTGTAGAATCTACAGGGGTGGCCATTTTAAGGGTGTGTTCACATGAGAAGCATTTTCTGTGCTGAGCGCTTTGTTTAAGGAAAACATCGTCAAAGTGACACGACATAAATGTCCATTAGTGTAGAATAACCATCAGATTCACTCTGAAAGCTCCTCATGTATCTGTGTTTGTCTGGATTTTCCTCCCTGTTTCACTTTTAAACTTGTGTTACAGCTCGAGCTTCTGAGGATCAGCTTTTCCTAGAGTTTAAAACGCCTATCGTTTAAAAAAAAGCTTGCCGTATCGAATCTCAGCTCTGCCGTCTGGCTGGGCTGGGTGGCTACATGAACAACAATTGGCTGTTGTTTATACAGGGTGGGATGAGCCGGACCAGGGTTCCTCATAACTTGTGCAATTATGACCTCTGCTGGCTGATTGATGGCAAGTGCACAGAGTCGAGGAATAATGCGTTGATCAGGGTGTGGCTCTCCGTACACAAAGCTGATCCACATGCTGGTGAAAAGATGCAGTCGGTACTGCACACGTGTCAGAGGGTGTGTGTGTCAATTGCAAAGCTCATCAGTCAGCAGTGGAGAATGTATCGGTAGAGGTGAAGCGTGACACAGTCAGAGTAATTGGATACGAATAGATTAGGGGAGAAAATTGCGAGAAAAAGAGAAAAAAAGCTTACTCTGGTTTAACGTACTAAAATAACAACATAGGAGCACTCAAAGATGCATTCAAAAACAATATGCTCTTTGCCGCTCTTCGTGCACAGTCTGAAACCTGCATATCTGATGTAACGTCTAAGGAAAAGAAAAATTGACCCTGAGTGCAGGATATTAAATCAACAGCGGACCTGGATTACTTTTGTGTGCAGTGTAAGGAAACCGCCGTTTGTCTTGTATGTCAGGAGTCGCTGTGTTTAAGGAATAAAACATCAGCCGCTGTTATGAATCGAACCATTGGGACTTTTTTGAAGTTAAAACACCTTGAATCTCCAACCAGATCCAGACTCACCGATCAACACTTGTGTCACCTGTTACGACTGGTAGTAACAATCATGAAACCTGATGTTGACCATCTCGTCAGCCAAAAACAAGCTCACAGTTCACACTGATTTATGGAGAAAGACTGTATGAGAAAAGATGATGGAAATGATCAATAAATAAATGAGTAACATATTTTCATTTTCACTAGAACTACAAACATACCTAGCACAAGTAATACAGCCATTAAAACCACCTCTTTGTTTCTACACTCACTGTCCATTTTATCAGCTCCACTTACCATATAGAAGCACTTTGTAGTTCTACAATTACTGACTGTAGTCCATCTCTTTCTCTATATGCTTTGTTAGTCCCCTTTCACCCTGTTCTTCAATGGTCAGGACCCCACAGGACCACCACAGAGCAGGTATTATTTAGGTGGTGGATCATTCTCAGCACTGCAGTGACACTGACATGGTGGTGGTGTGTTAGTGTGTGTTGTGCTGGTATGAGTGGATAAAAGTTTTTAAACACCTCACTGTCACTGCTGGACTGAGAATAGTCCACCAACCAAAAATATCCAGCCAACAGCGCCCCGTGGGCAGCGTCCTGTGACCACTGATGAAGGTCTAGAAGATGACCGACTCAAACAGCAACAATAGATGAGTGATCGTCTCTGACTTCTCTGACATCTACAAGGTGGACCAACTAGCTAGGAGCATCTAATAGAGTGGACGGTGAGTGGACAAGGTATTTTAAAACTCCAGCAGCGCTGCTGTGTCTGATCCACTCATACCAGCACAACACACACTAACACACCACCACCATGTCAGTGTCACTGCAGTGCTGAGAATGATCCACCACACAAATAATACCTGCTCTGTGGTGGTCCTGTGGGGGTCCTGACCATTGAAGAACAGGGTGAAAGCAGGTTAAAAAAGTATGTAGAGAAACAGATGGACTACAGTCAGTAATTGTAGAACTACAAAGTGCTTCTGAGTGGAGCTGATAAAATGGACAGTGAGTGTAGAAACAAGGAGGTGGTTTTAATGTTATGGCAACAGTTTAGGAAAGATCCATCATGCCATCTGGAGTATGCAGTCAGTGTTTAAACAACGCGTCATTACGCAACTGTCAAAGTGACGTTTCTTCCAGAAGGTTCCACAGACGGCCTCGTTGTTCGACTGTTAAACATTTCAAGCATCAGTGAGAAAAACTGGTGTGAATATCAAGCCCAAAGGGAGGAGGAACAAAACGTAAACAAGACTAAAGGAGCGACGTTAAAAATACCACAAAAGCATTTCTGGTTCACAACCTGAAGTTGGAGGCCCGAGGGAAGAACGCGACAACCCGCTAATAAGAAAATCACCACAATGGATCCGAGCTGCTTGTCCTCCACAGTGGAGATACGCTTCATTATGAAGAGTGTACACACAGCGGACCAAGTGCTCCAGGCGCTGGGTTATACAAAGTTCAGAGAAGTTCCCACATTTATCATTCATTCATCCTCACCAACTGCTTCATCCTGGTCACAATTACAGTGGGTCCTGCACATCCTGGAAACACCCTGCACAGGAAACAACCTGTGCAGGTTCTGGGGTGAAATTCTGGGGTGGGTAGAAGGAAACAACCTACGTGGACATCGGAGCTTAAAGCTAAACTCCTCATTGCAAAATGTTTTGGAATTGATTGTGGCTCCGCCCACATTTGTTCATCTCAAAGAAAACGTTCACCTCGTTCAAAATAAATGTTGTAGAAATAAGCTTACTGTCTGCTTCAGTTCTTCTGAAGTTGTATGAAAGCACCGGCGCATCATTGCATCTGATAATCGGGTTTAATGAGACTAGACACGCCCAGGTGTGGTTACTGCAGCCCTGGTGTGTGTAAACATCAACACGGTTTTAACAAGCAGGACATTCTGTAACTGTAAATAATAATAATAATTAAAAAAATAAGAAAAATGAGCCACTTCTAAGGTTCTGGGACTCCAGTGAACCACCATGAGAGCAATTATTTAAAGATAAAGAAGACTTAAAACTCTGGTTAATTTACAATCGATCTATGAGCTAAGATCACAAATGCCGGACGTCTTAAACCACAGGTAAAATGAACCCATATGTTTCCCTATACAATAATATAATGTTACAGGTGCAACTACTATTGGAATCCAGGGTTTGAATCCCCAGTGGGGCTATGGGATGGTCAGGTGCCTGCATACAGACATGATTGGCTATGTCTGAGGGAGGCGGTGGGCCAAGGCCCCGCAATGGATTGTAGCAGGTTGTGTGGGTGCTGCACAGCACCAGATTGCTGGGAACCTGAGTTCAAACGTCACCATGCCAGTAGATAAATAGTTTTTACTAGGGCTGTCAAACGATTAAAAATTTTAATCGCGATTAATCTCAGAATTTCATATAGTTAATCGCGATTAATCGCATTAAAAAAATCTGTGTAAATGTTATAGAAAACAAGGATTTTTAAGTTAAATGTTACAATTAAAATGGTGAACACATTTTATGCTAAATGTACTAATGTTAAAAAACTGCTGGGACAAGAGAAAACTGTAAGGGAGTTTTATTCACTCACATACTAAGCAGTAAATGTCAGATTGTAGGTTAGAATTTCTCCATCAGTATTGTGACAATGGTTTGATGGACGTTTCTACACGAAGTGAGTGTGTTTTGACCCTTTGGGGCTTCCATAGTTCATGAACTAACGTGCTTGACTCAGCTTTCCGGTATTCGGTACAGAAGAAGAAGTTAATTAAGTGTAATAAAGTGTTCTGCTCCCGACAACTTGTGAATATAGCGTGTATTTATTTCTTTATTAAGCAATTGCATCACTACAACGCTCGGTTACATTATGTTAACAAACCGCAAATGAAAAACGGTGGCAAGTCCGACATTAAAACGTTTGTTCTACCAGTCAAGTGTCAACATGAACTAGAATTTGCGTTAACGGCACTAATTTCTTTAATCGCGTTAAATTAAGATCGCGTTAATGCGTTATTATCGCGTTAACTTCGACAGCCCTAGTTTTTACTAAATTGTGCTGAGGTGTGAGTGAGTAATTGGGATAGTCTAATGAATGAATGAATGTGTTATTCATGTGTTCGTTCTTACCGGATAACGAATTCGCTGGAGTCGATGAGACTGCCGTAATTGGATGAGCGCAGATTTCCAGAGTTTCCTACGACTGAGCATGAACGACATCGAGAAGGTCCGGCATCCATGTAGCGCTCGTCTCCAGGAATGATCTTAAATAACTTGTCCAGCACCATGCTCAGACTGGCTGGATTGGTCTCGTCCTGCAACAACTACACCAAACATACACACACAAATCAAGACGTCAACCAGAGTTTCATCTAATGTTTTAATAAGATTATACAAAGCAAGGTGGATGGATTGATAGAAGAATAAATGGATCATGGATGGATCAATAGATGAATGGATGGATCAATAGAAAAATGGATGGTGAAAGAATGATGAATAAGTGGGTGATTGAGAGTGTGAATAATTGGGTGAATGAGTGAATAATTGGGTGAATGAGTGGGTGAATTAGTGGGTGAATAATTGGGTGACGTGGTGTGTGAATGAGTGGGTGAATAATTGGGTGACGTGGTGTGTGAATGAGTGGGTGAATAATTGGGTGAATGAGTGGGTGAATAATTGGGTGACATGGTGTGTGAATGAGTGGGTGAATAATTGAGTGAATAATTGGGTGACGTGGTGTGTGAATGAATGAGTGAATAATTGGGTGAATGAGTGGGTGAATTAGTGGGTGAATAATTGGGTGACATGGTGTGTGAATGAGTGGGTGAATCATTAAGTGAATAATTGGGTGACGTGGTGTGTGAATGAGTGGGTGAATAATTGAGTGAATAATTGGGTGACGTGGTGTGTGAATGAGTGTGTGAATGAGTGGGTGAATGGGTGGGTGAAAAATTGAGTGAATAATTGGGTGACAGTGTGTGAATGAGTGGGTGAATGATTGAGTGAATAATTGGGTGATGTGGTGTGTGAATGAGTGGGTGAATAATTAAGTGAATAATTGGGTGACGTGGTGTGTGAATGAGTGGGTGAATAATTAAGTGAATAATTGGGTGACGTGGTGTGTGAATGAGTGTGTGAATGAGTGGGTGAATGGGTGGGTGAAAAATTGAGTGAATAATTGGGTGACAGTGTGTGAATGAGTGGGTGAATGATTGAGTGAATAATTGGGTGATGTGGTGTGTGAATGAGTGGGTGAATAATTAAGTGAATAATTGGGTGACGTGGTGTGTGAATAAGTGGGTGAATAATTGAGTGAATAATTGGGTGACGTGGTGGGTGAATGAGTGTGTGAATGAGTGGGTGAATGGGTGGGTGAAAAATTGAGTGAATAATTGGGTGACTGTGTGAATGAGTGGGTGAATGAGTGTGAATAATTGAGTGACTGAGTGAGTGAAAAATTGGTTGAATATTTGGGTGGGTGAGTGGGTAAGTGAATAATTGAGTGAGTAATTGGGTGACAGTGTGTGAATGAGTGGGTGAATAATTGAGTGACTGGGTGAGTGAAAAAGTGGTTGAATGGGTGAGTGGGTGACTGAGTGGGTGGGTGAATAATTGGGTAATTAAGTGGGTGAGTGAGTGGGTGAATAACTGGGTGAAGGAGGGGGTGAATAATTGGGTAAATAATTGGGTGACTGAGTGGGTGAATAAGTGGGTGAATGGGTAAATCAGTGGGTGACTGAGTGGGCGAATAATTGGGTGACTGAGTGGGTGAATAAGTGGGTGAATGGGTAAATCAGTGGGTGAATGAGTGGGTAAATAAGTGGGTGAATGAGTGGGTAAATAAGTGGGTGAATGAGTGGGTAAAAAAGTGGGTGAATGAGTGGGTAAAAAATTGTGTGACTGAGTTGTTGAGTGAGTGGGTGAATGAGTGGCTAAATGAGTAATTGAGTGAGTGGGTGAATGATTGTATGAATAAGTGGGTAATTCATTGGGTAAATAATTGGGTGACTGAGTTGTTGAGTGAGTGGGTGAATGAGTGGGTGACTGAGTGGGTGAATGAGTGAGAAACACACTTTTGAAGTAACACTCACAGTGAATAAAAAGCCACATTTTCTGTTGAGGGAACTTGTATAACCTGCTCTCTCTCTCTCTCTCTATTTTATTTACATTTCCTACACTACTGTAAATGAAACACAGCCGAGACTTCACATCAAAGCCCTGTTTTAAAAAGACGACAAAACTTTCTGCTCCTTCTTTCTCCTCTTAGGAACTGAATCAGAGGAGAAAAGTAACGAACGCAGGTTTAGTACAAACCCACCGAGCTAAAACCTGACAAGAGGATCTCCACTGAGGAGAGTCACTGATGTACAGCAACATTCACAAAGAAAGTATCACACACTTACACCAATCAGGCATAACATTAAAACCACCTCCTTGTTTCTACACTCACTGTCCATTTTATCAGCTCCACTTACCATATAGAAGCACTTTGTAGTTCTACAATTACTGACTGTAGTCCATCTGTTTCTCTGCATGCTTTGTTAGCCTGCTTTCACCCTGTTCTTCAATGATCAGGACCCCCACAGGACCACCACAGAGCAGATATTATTTAGGTGGTGGATCATTCTCAGCACTGCAGTGACACTGACATGGTGGTGGTGTGTTAGTGTGTGTTGTGCTGGTATGAGTGGATCAGACACAGCAGCGCTGCTGGAGTTTTAAAATACCATGTTCACTCACTGTCCACTCTATTAGACACCCCTACCTAGTTGGTCCATCTTGTAGATGTAAAGTCAGAGACGATCGCTCATCTATTGCTGCTGTTTGAGTTGGTCATCTTCAAGACCTTCATCAGTGGTCACAGGACGCTGCCCACGGGGCGCTGTTGGCTGGATATTTTTGGTTGGTGGACTATTCTCAGTCCAGCAGTGACAGTGAGGTGTTTAAAAACTCCAGCTAAATAATACCTACTCTGTGGTGGTCCTGTGGGGGTCTTGACCTTTGAAGAACAGCATGAAAGGGGGATAACAAAGCATGCAGAGAAACAGATGGACTACAGTCAGTAATTGTAGAACTACAAAGTGCTTCTATATGGTAAGTGGAGCTGATAAAATGGACAGTGAGTGTAGAAACAAGGAGGTGGTTTTAATGTTATGGCTGATCGGTGTATATAATATCTCTAGCTGCGGTGTTCCACAAGGCTAAACTCTGGGCCATTAATTATTTACAGTACTGTTGTGTATGTTGGTTGGACCTTGTCAAGTTAAAGTCATTTTGACTTTTATAGTCGCACTGCTGAGGTCCAGATGGTACTACAACAAAATTAAAAACATTTATCATGTGACCGTGTTTAAACGTCTGTTTAATGGTTCAGTGACGTGTATAAATAATATATACACCATATAGACAAAAAAGTATTGGGACGCCCCTTCTAACTATTGAATTCATGTGTTTCAGGACCAGCAATCACTAACAGGTGTAATAAATCAATTATATTAAGGACATTCTATGCTTCCAACGTTGCAGTAACAGCTTAGGGAAGGCCCTTTCCTGTTCCAGCACAAAGCAAGCTCGATTTAAAGACACTCCAGTGTCCTCAGCCCTTACTGAACAGCTCTGGAATGAACCGGAACATCGACTGAGGCTTTCTTGACTAAATGGGCACAAATTCCCACACACAGACGTACTTGTCTTGTCTTGTGAGAAGCTTCTCAGAAGAGCGGCTGTTGTTCTAGATGAAAAGATCACACAGAGGTCACAACAAACTCATGCTCAGGTGTCCAGATACTTTTGGTCACATAGTGTGTATATTATACACACACAAACATTATTAATAGACAACAATGACATTGACTCCACGAGACATGTGAAGGGTACCAGGATGTTACCAGCAGCTCCTTTTATTGCTCCAATGTCCAGTTCTGATGCCTCTGTGCCCATTGTAAATGCTTCTGACAGTGGACAGAGTTTGCATGGTTATTTGACTGGCCTCCGACTTCGCAGCACCGTTCTCGTTGAATCGGTTATTCATTTAAGATGAATCGATATTCACTTTAAACAGCAGAGGGCACTGGTGCTATTCACCTCGCCTGGTTGACGGCACTTCACAAAGTTGTCAGGTAAAAAAGTTATTTTCCAGCCAAATGTGTTTATGTAAGGATACTTTCTTCATCTGTATTATTCATTTATTTATATAATGTGGGGTGTTTTAAAATTTTACACAATAAGCACTGTTTTGCATAGTTTGTTCCAACCTCAGAAATAATAGGACATTCATTATTTAGATAAATAAAAGATAAACACAAATACAGTCTTTTATTTCATATTTTTTTTTAAAGAGAAATAATTAAAGGAAACTTTAATAATAATAACGTAACAACATAACCATTTCATTTTATTAAAAAAAATCATATCGTGATCCCAGTATCATGAATTGTATTGCATCGTGGGTAGAGTGTATCGTTACATCTCTACTAAGCACTAAAACTTGCAAAAATGTATCATAAAACACAGAGAAAAGGCGAGAACAAAGTGAGACTCCCGACAAAATAAAGCCTATCACTCATGTAAACAGAGAGACGTGCGCCCGCTAGTGGACAATTACTGAACTACCGGTCTTGGTACACTTCTCTCTCAAGGTTCCTCTGTATTTCAACCCAACTGTCTGGCCAGAAGTCACTCAGATCTTAATGCTGATTATTCATTCATTCATTCACTGTCTGTTTTACCAGCGCTTTATCCTATTCAGGGTCGTGGTGGGTGCAGTTTCACTGGACGAAAGGCAGGAAACACCAGTCCATCATAGGGCAACCAAACACCCACGCACTCCTGACTGCACGTCTTTGTACTGTGGGAGGAAACCAGAGCTCCCAGAGGAAACCCACACAGACACAAACTTCCACCTGGGAATCGAACCCAGGACCTTCTTGCCACCCTTTATGCTAATCAGATCTGCTAAATTCCATCAGCTCGACATCTAATTGATTCTATTCCCGTCCTTCCGATCTACCGAGTCCCTTCGGTGTAGCAAAGATTGAAATCTGATGTTTTTCTCTGCCGTCTGACTGATGTGGGACGGAGGTGATGGACCGGCAGATGAAAGGATGAAAGGTTCATGTGGAAGGGGTGGGAGGGGGAGACATTTTCGGCATAGGATGAAAAACAGAAAAGGCTGAAATCCTGTTTCTCTGATTGAAACACAGCTGGGATCAATCCTGAATCAAACCTTATTTCTAAGTGGACGGGACAAACATCCCTAAATCTTTGTTTTCCATCAAGAACTGAATGTGAAGGGAAGGGGAGAAACGTTCGGAATAAAGAGCCAGTAGAAGTAGTTCCCCAAAGCTCAATCCTGAGCCGTTAGCTGTGTAACCCTCAGGGATTAATTAAAAGTCAGAGTTCGTTTCTACACCTTGATTCCGGGTTTCGTATCTTCTCACGTACAACGATCTCTAGAGTCGCTCATCAAAATCCACACCATGGAAACGTTCTGATAGAGACGCTGGTTTTGTTTACATCAGCGGATAAACATAAATAGCGCAGGCAGGGTGGAGTGGGGAGTGTGGGGGGTGTAGAGTATCAGGAACACTAATATGTTGTATGTTGGCTGTGATGTGCCGGAAACAAACATGCTGGGATTCTCTTCAGGAGGGACGAGGATGGACGGGATTAGAGGGACGGAGCAGGGAGGACGTTTGGAGGATGAGATGGTTTGAGCATGTGCAGAAGAGGGATGAGAGTTCTGCTGAGGAGAGGAAAATGGGTGTGGTGATGGAGGACGTGTAGCTGTGGTTGGTGTAACATGGGAGGACGATCGGTGTCTGTCACCCCAGTATTACAAGTTAACCTGATAACTGTACATTTCATTTGTTTCATTTAAAAACCTCATCTCCAAAAAAAAGTTGGGACGATTTGTAAAACACAGTAAAAAGCAGAATCTGTAGTGTGTGATGTGTTCATTCTCTTTCATCTTTATTAAATAATCCATATGTGGACATTGTTAATCCACTCATTCTTATCTCTGTGTCCCTCTGCATCCATCCATTATTGAATCAGTCCATCATCCATCCCACATTTCATCAATCCATCTATTCATCCACCTAAATATTACTCCATCTGTCTCTCCCTGTCTCCTTCCATTAATCCATCCATCCATCCATTTATCCATTTATCCATCCATCCATTTATCCATCCATCCATCTATCCATCATTCATATCTATCCACATATTGCACTAATCATCTATCCCTTAATGAATTCTTATTTTCTTTTAACCAACCATTCAGCCTGATATGACTTGGTACATCCATCCATCTATTATCTATCCATGCATCCATCTATCCATCCATCTATCTATTATCTATTCATCCATCTGACCATCCATCCATCCATCCATCCATCTGACCATCCATCCATCCATCTGACCATCCATCCATCCATCCATCTATCTATTATCTATCCATCCATCCATTATCTATCATCCATCCATCCATTATCTATTCATCCATCCACCCATCCATCCATCTATCTATTATCTATCCATCCATCCATTATCTATCCACCCATCCATCCATCTATCTATTATCTATCCATCCATCCATCCATTATCTATCCACCCATCCATCCATCTATTATCTATCCACCCATCCATCCATCCTTCCATCCATCCATTATTTATCCACCCATCCATCCATCTATCTATTATCTATCCATCCATCCATTATCTATCCACCCATCTATCTATTATCTATCCACCCATCCATCCATCCATCCATCCTTCCATCCATTATCTATCCACCCATCCATCCATCTATTTATTATCTATCCTTCCATCCATTATCTATCCACCCATCCATCCATCCATCTATTATCTATCCATCCATCCATCCATTTATCCATCCATCCATTTATCCATCCATCTATCCATCATTCATATCTATTCACATATTGCACTAATCATCTATCCCTTAATGAATTCTTATTTTCTTTTAACCAACCATTCAGCCTGATATGACTTGGTACATCCATCCATCTATTATCTATCCATGCATCCATCTATCCATCCATCTATCTATTATCTATTCATCCATCTGACCATCCATCCATCCATCCATCTGACCATCCATCCATCCATCTGACCATCCATCCATCCATCCATCTATCTATTATCTATCCATCCATCCATTATCTATCATCCATCCATCCATTATCTATTCATCCATCCATTATCTATCCACCCATCCATCCATCTATCTATTATCTATCCATCCATCCATCCATCTATTATCTATCCACCCATCCATCCATCTATTATCTATCCACCCATCCATCCATCCTTCCATCCATCCATTATTTATCCACCCATCCATCCATCTATCTATTATCTATCCATCCATCCATTATCTATCCACCCATCCATCTATTATCTATCCACCCATCCATCTATCTATTATCTATCCACCCATCCATCTATCCTTCCATCCATTATCTATCCACCCATCCATCCATCCATCTATTATCTATCCACCCATCCATCCATCTATCCATCTATTATCTATCCATCCATCCTTCCATCTATTATTTATTCATCTATCCATCCATCCACCTATTATCTATCCATCCATCCATCTATTATCTATCCATCCATCCATCCATCCATCTATTATCTATCCATCCATCCATCCATCCATCTATTATCTATCCACCCATCCATTTATCCATCTATTATCTATCCACCCATCCATTTATCCATCTATTATCTATCCATCCATCCATTTATCCATCTATTATCTATCCATCCATCCATTTATCCATCTATTATCTATCCATCCATCCATCCATCCATCTATTATCTATCCATCCATCCATTTATCCATCTATTATCTATACATCCATCCATCCATCCTTCCATCTATTATCTATCCACCCATCCATTCATCCATCCATCCATCTATTATCTATCCATCCACCCATCCATCCTTCTATTTACCCATCCATCCATTAATACATCCATCCAACCATCCATCATTCCTATCTCCCCACATATTGCACTAATCATCTATCCCTTAATTAATTCTTCTTTTCTTTTAACCAACCATTCAGCCTGATATGACTTGGTACATCCATCCACCCGTCCATCCTTCCATCAGTCCATCCATCCGTCCATCCATCCTTTTATCCATTCATCCATCCATCAATCCCTCTCTCCCTCCATCCCTCCATCCTCATCCACCCCACCACAGATCAATCCCTTTATGTCTCCCTCCCATCCAGTATGTGATAAATCCATCCATATGTCTGTAAATCCATTTATCTGCACTTACAGACGTACATCTTCTACTCAGTCCTTCCCCCGTGTGCTCTTCTTTGCTGGATGTGCAGATGAAAGGTTGAGTGGATGGGTGCAGATGAAAGGATGAGTGGATGGGTGCAGATGAAGAGTGGAGGGGTGCAGATAAGAAATGGATGGGTGCATTTTTGGAGTAAGAAGTCACTCGAGGCTTTTTCATTCTGAGACAGAAATGCATTTCCTTAGGAACTGTTCTAAATGTGTTTCTCTTTTAACCCTGTCACTCACTCTGATTGAAACACAGCCCTTAAATCAGACCCCAAACCTCCCCCCAACCGCAACCACGACAAGTAATCTTCAGACTTTCCTTCACAATCACACCAGCGTCTTTATTTCTGTCCGCTCAGCTTAATTTCTAAATCTTGTAGAGTCGTGGCACAGAAAAAAGAGCATCGTGTGTAATCAGGGCACCGGTCCATTGTGATTTAGCTTACACACAGGAAGCTTAGAGACTGAAAAGAACAACAGCGAGCAAATGCAACGTTTGATCTTTCTTTTTTTGATTCTGGTCAAATGTATGTGGACACCTTCATTTCTACAAAATGTAATATCGATTCTATAAACCAAAATACATTCATCCAAGTTGTGGCAACAGTTTAGAAAAGGACCTTTCCTGTTGGTCACATGACTGTGTTGTGTCCATAAACACACAGTTTAACATTTGGTATCTAGAAACTCCTGTGGCCCTAAACTCGACCCCAATTAACCATTTTAGGATGAACTGGGGGCGGCACGGTGGCTAAGTGGGTAGCACTGTCGCCTCACAGCAAGAAGGTCCTGGGTTCGTTCTGTGTGGAGTTTGCATGTTCTCCCCGTGTCTGCGTGGGTTTCCTCCGGGAGCTCCGGTTTCCTCCCACAGTCCAAAAACATGCAGTCAGGTTAATTGAAGACACTAAATTGCCCTAAAGGTGTATGTGTGTGTTTATGTGTGTCTGCCCTGCGATGGACTGGCGCCCTGTCCAGGGTGTTACTGTGTGCCTTGCGCCCATTGAAAAGCTGGAATAGGCTCCAGCACCACTCCTCTCGACCCTGATTGGATACGCGGTTAAGACAGTGAGTGAGTGAGTGAGGATGAACTGGAACACTGACAGGGAGCCAAGACTCACTATCTTGTACAACATTCCAGACTGACCCTAATGCTATTTTAACTGACTGGGCACAAATTCCCACAACACACACCAATGTTTTGAGAGGAGTAGAGACTGTTATAGCTGCAAGGGATATGGGAGCATATTAATGCCTACGATGATTAAGGTGTCCATATACTTGTGGCTGGATAGTACCACTAGTCTGCTGGGTGGGAAAAGACAGGACTAAAAAAGTGGGCGGGGTCTTCAAGGCTGTAAAAGGGCCCTGGTTAGTAGCCTGACTGCGCCTGTACGGAAGTGGAGAAATGTGGAGAACAGTGAGTGACTCTCCATGTGCTGGACTGGCCTTATATACTAAAATGCCTAAATAAAATAGTATGTGATGTTGGTTTGATAGTAAACAGTGGTCTGGTGTCCACATACTTTTGGCCATTTCGTATAGATTGGACCTGATCAGATCTCTTCTGGTCTGAGTTTATACATAGGAGGGGTTGGCGTGGCCCCTCCGCCTTCACGTTTTTTTGTTTTTCCTGATCTCTCATTTATTCTCTTTTTTTTCTCTACAGCGTGAATTCAATCACATCCGCTTTCATTAAACTGCTCTGTGCTTGGGGCATTCTGGGTAATCAGAGTGCCGGTCGATGGTGATTTAGCTCTTAACTGATGCTGTGAGGTGAGTCGACGGACCGGCCATGTTTAATCATGAAAGCAAGCGGAACTATTTCACCTTCAGTCTCAGAACAACAATGCTAATGTAGCTAACATGGCTAACGTGGCTAATGCTACACGTTAAACCATTTATTATGTTTTAATGGGTTTGACTGTATCTACACTGCTTGTGAAGAGCTAAACGACCTCTCCTGGCTCATGCTGGAGTAGGTTTAAGGTCAAGAGTTAAAGTTTCTTGACGTCTCTGTTTGTGAGAGTGGGTTCCAATCTCAGCGGTGCTACCAGTCAGCTGAGCGTCTACACAGACGTGATCAACTTTAACTGTTGGTGTGGCTGCAACCCTGCAATGGATTGCCGTTCCATATTTAGTGGCAATTTAGCGGCCACCCCCACCCCCCAAAAAACCCACTTGCATAAGAATTGTCCTATTATGTTTCAGCTACAGAACACTGATAACCAGATATTTACACTTAGGGTGCATTCACACGAGAAGCGGCAAAACTGCTTTTGCGCCAGCTGTGCTGTTGTTTCCTATGGAGTGTGGCGGTGCAGCTTAGCTTGCCTCTGCGCCCCCCTAAGCCGCTGAATGAACGTTGACCCAGTTTGCTGTTTGCTGACGCTTTCAAAGCGCCTCCAATGAGACGAACTGTTTGATATGACGCAGTAAAAGCGACGAAAACAAAACTTAATGTGACTTATTGTACTAAAACATCTAGTGAGGAATTTCATTAGAGGAGAGAACTTATGAGCAGTAATAATTAGGAGAAGTTTAGGGCCGCTCAGGTGGCGCAGCGGTAAAAACACACGCTGGAACCAGAGCTGGGATCTCAAACACATCGTATCGAATCTCAGCTCTGCCTGCCGGCTAAGGCTGAGCGGCCACATGAACAACGATTGGAGAGGAGGCATGACGCAATCGGGCAACTGGATGCGCTAAAAAGGGAGAAAATGCATAAACAATGTAATATATATATATATATATATATATATATATATATATATATATATATATATATATAAAATTAAGAGAAGTTTAGTGTTTCTATGAAAAGCTGATTCTCACAATTTCTCAGAAGCTCGAGCTGTAACAAGTTTAAAAGTGAAACTGAGGAAAATCCAGATAAACACAGATACATGTGGAGCTTTCAGACTGAATCTGAATCTGACGATTATTCCACACAAACGCAGATTCGACTCATATTCACACTTTGATGACGCTCAAGCCGAGTCTCGGGGTTTTGTCGCTTCTTATGTGACCGCGCCTTTAGGATGTTGTGATGAACAGGATTCACGGTTCCCTCAAGCATCTTTATCACATGACCTCAATTATCTGCCATGAAGTTCTCATTATATAAAGCTCTCGCAGCATCAGGAGACGTAACTGGACCCCAAAATGTCTACTTCAGGGTAATCAAAGTGCTTTATTGAGTCTTTCCTTAATTAGCTTCATGGTCCAGTCTCTTTACAGTGGTGACATCATAAACGCTGACCTCTTTGATTTTTAATGACTTTCAGAATTTGTGATCTTCCTTAATGATCTTTTGGAGGAACGTCGTTTTTTTCTTTTCTTTTGGAGATTATGGCTCTCACTGTGGTTTGCTGGAGTCCTAGAGCCTTAGAAACAGCTCTGTAAGAATATTTAGAAGGGATGTAACAATGCACCACAAGACAGTTAAAAAACAGTGCACATGTGCCACGATTCGAATCGGTTAACATTTGTTTGTTTATTAGGATTTTAACGTCATGTTTTACACTTTGGTTACATTCATGACAGGAACAGTAGTTACTCATTACACAAGATTCATCACTTCTCAAGGTTATATCGAACACAGTCATGGACAATTTAGTATCTCCAATTCACCTCACTTGCACGTCTTTGGACTGTGGGAGGAAACCGGAAACGCCCGGAGGAAACCCACGCGGACACAGGGAGAACATGCAAACTCCACACAGAAAGGACCCGGACCGCCCCACCTGGGGATCGAACCCAGGCCCCTCTTGCTGTAAGGCGACAGTGCTACACACTTAGCCACCGTGCCGCCCGGTTATCCATGGGCGCTGGTGCTATTCACCTCGCCTGGTTGACGTCACTACAGGGTTCGGAATTTTTTCGTCCAAATGTATTTATGTGAGGATACTTTCTTTATTTGTATTATTCATTTATTTATTTAATGTGGGATTTATTTTATTTCAGTTTTTTTTACACAAAAAGGGAAATGTGCAGCATTGTTTGGAATAGTTTGTACCTACCTCAAAAATAAAAGGACATTCATTATTTAGATAAATAAAAGATAAGCACAAATACAGTGTTTTTTTAAAAAGAGAAATAGGGCAGTGATAGCTCAGTGGTTAAGGTACTGGACTAGTAAACAGAAGGTTGACGGTTCAAGCCCCTCCACCACCAAGTTGCCACTGTTGGGTCCCTGAGCAAGGCCCTTAACCCTCAATTGCTCAGTGTGTTCAGCTCATTGTGTAAGTCGCTTTGGATAAATGCTAAATGCTAAAAATGTAAATAATAAAAGAAAACTTTGTCATAATTTCACTCAGGTGGTGCAGCGGTAAAACACGCGGAGCAGGGATCTAGAGTATCTAATCCTAGCTCTGCCTGCCGGCTGAGGCTGAGCGGTCACATGAACAACGATTGACCTGTTGTTCATATGGGCGGGACTAAGCCGCATGGGGCCTCTCTCTCATGACTGGTGCAATTATGACGTCTGCTGGATGATTGATGGCACCTGCACAGAAATGAGAAAGAGTGCTCTCAAGGTGTGTCTCTCCGTACACAGCGCTGATCCACATTGCACTCGTCAAAGTGTAGGTGACAAAATGCATACGGCATGCTGCCCACGTGTCGGAGGGGGCGTGGGTTAGCTTCGTTCCCAAAAAATCGAATCGCATCGTGGGTATCATTACATCCCTAATATTTAGACTAGTATAAAGGGTCTGATTTACTGGGCAAAAAGTAGGAAACACCATGGACTGGTTGCCAGTCCAACCCAGAACCTTCTTGCTGTGAGCCTAGTTCTTCTAGCTAGTTCACACTACACGAATTTTGCCCTGATTTTCGCTCGGCGGCTGGTCAGCGCGAGATTTGCTGACTCGGGAGCAACTCGGCGTTCGCTCGGTGATCAAAACTCTGCTCTCAATCGCTATGTGTGAACTCCTCAACAACTCGACCCGAGCGGCTCACCGACTGGAGAGAGATATTTAGCATGTCAAATATCTGGATATGACTCTGCCGACTGCCAATGTGTGCTGTGTCGATCAGCCAATGAGAACGCAAGATACTGTGTGAGGGGAAACGCAGGGGAGGAGTGTAAAAATGTGGGGCGTAATATAGTTTATATCAGAATACACCAGCACACACACACTTTACAGTATTTCTGACCTTATCGTTCTCTACAAAACATAATACCCACGCTGCATTGCAAAAATATTTATTAACCTTCCAACTCACTATAGAACAGATGCCCCATGCTGGTCGCGTAGCCAAATCCACTCAGATTCATTTATTTTTCTCTTTGATTTTACGCTGCACATCAGCGCACAAACTTTGATCGCTCGCTACTTGTTGACGTGCATGTTTGGACGTGGTATCATTTAACCCCTCGTCACTTCTCGTGTGTGTTTTCGAGACAAGACATAGTTCGGGAGAGCAGAGAAGCTCGTCTGTGATTCCAGTTGGTGATAGATGGTGTAGTGTGAAACCCCCTATCACCGATCAGTCGTGTAGTACGAGAGGAAAAGTGAAACAGAAACTGCATCACAAACTGATTCCAAACCTGAAATTAGCAACAGCAAATTGCTAACACCTAAATTATGCTGCCAGCAAATTGCTAAAAGAATAGAATTATGCTCACAGCTAAATTTCTTCTCCTTCTAAATTGCTAACAGCTAAAGTATGCCTACAGCTAAATAATGCTAACAGCTTAATTATGCTAAAAGCAAATTATCATTTTTTTCTAAATTGCTAACAGCTAAATTATACTTACATCAAATAGCTAACAGCTAAAATCTTAACTGACAGTAAATTGCTAAGAATTAAATTATGCTGACATTAAATTTCTAAGAGCTAAATGATGCTAACAGCTAAATTGCTAACTGCACCCAAAGGACGGCAAGAGACGGCGACGGACGGTGAGGGACAGTAAGGGACGGCGAGGGATGGTGAGGGACGGTGAGAGACGGCGTCTCATTTATTCTCTATTTTCTCTCTGGCGTGAATTCAATCACATCAGCTTTCATTAAACCGCTCTGTGCTCGGGGCATTCTGGGTAATCAGAGCGCTGGCCGATGGTGATTTAGCTCGTAACTGATGCTGTGAAGTGAGTCGACGCACCGGCCATGTTTAATCATGAAAGCAAGCAGAATAATCTCACCTTCAGTCTCAGAACAACAATGCTAATGTAGCTAACACGGCTAACACGGCTAACGTGGCTAACGCTACATGATTAAACCATTTACCAAAAGATATCGCTAAATTCAACGTAAACAAGCAACAACACCCTCACCTCAGCTTCAGCTCTTGGACAGATGACCTTTCATACTGAGATTTTCCCTCAAATTTTCCTCCCCAATTTAGTCATATCCAGTTACCCAACTGCATTTGGTTTTATCTACTGCTGCTGACCTCCAGTCCTGACCGAGGAGAGCCGTGACTATCACACACACCCTCTGGCACATGTGCAATAGCGACTGCTTCATGTGGGTTCATATACAGATCACATATCCCATTTAATGCTAACAGCTAAATCGCTAACAGCTAAGTTATGCTAACATCTAAATTGCTAAGAGCTAAATTATCTTAACAGGATATTGCTAACAGCTAAGGTACGCTAACAGCAATTTTTTTCTTCGTCTAAATTGCTAACAGCTAAATTATTCTAACAACTTGCTAAGAGCTAAATTATGCTAACAGCTAAATTGCAAACAGCTAAATTCCTAACAGTTAAATTATCCTAACAGCAACTGCTAACAGCTAAGGTATGCTAACAGAAAATGATCTTTTTCTTCTAAATTGCTCACAGCTAAATTAATTGCTGATAGCTAAATAATGCTAACAACAAATTGCTAAGAGCTAAATTATGGCAACAGCTAAACTGCAAACAGCTAAATTGTGCAAAACCTAACAATCCAATCATTAAAATGCAAGCTGTAGCCTAGAGGTTAAGATACTGGACCAGTGATCAGAAGGTTGCTGGTTCAAGCCCCACTACTGTCAGGTTGCTGCTGTTGGGCCCGTGACCAAGGCCCTTAACCCCCAATAGCTCAGACTGTATACTGTAACCGTACTGTAAGTGGCTGTGGATGAAGGTGTATAGGTGACCGGCCAGTTGAAGACATCACCCAAGCGCCCAACTCACTTATTTATATTTGGGCTTGGGAACTGCACCAAGAGCGCACTGAGAAGTCACCCTTCCAGTCCACTGTGTGGACAAAATTCATTAGTTTGGAGACAATGGCTCTCATTGTGGTTTGGTGGAGTCCTAAATCCACAGACAAAGTTGTTGTTTTTTTACCCCAGCTGTTCTGACACTTTCCTAGAAAGTGGCGTAGTGTTCCTGTAGAAACTTTATTGATGAGGTTCTAAACTGAGCTGATGAGGTTCTAAAATGCCTTAGTTTGGAGACAATGGCTCTCACTGTGGTTTGGTGGAGTCCTAAAGCAACAGACACTGTTTTCTTTTTACCCCAGCTGTTCTGGAACTTGCCTAGAAAAGTGGTGTAGTGTTCCTGTAGAAACTTTAATGATGGGGTTCTAAAATTCATTAGTTTGGAGACAATGGCTCTCACTGTGGTTTGGTGGAGTCCTAAATCCACAGACTCTGTTTTTTTTTGCCCCAGCTGTTCTGACACTTTCCTAAAAAGTGGAGTAGTGGTCCTGTAGAAACTTTAATAATAAGGTTCTAAACTCCGACGTGATGAGGTTCTTAAATTCATTAGTTTGGACACAGTGGCTCTCACTGTGGTTTGGTGGAGTACTAAAGCCACAGACACATTTTTTTTTATCTCAGTTGTTCTTGATATTTCCTATAAAGTGGCGTAGTGTTCCTGTAGAAACTTTAATGATGAGGTTCTAAACTGGGGAACCCAAACAAGGACCTTCGTGATGGATGGATAAATGGACGCGTACTCACCAGCCACCAGCGGTACGTGTCATTACTGAGCTCGCTGTTGGACCTGGACATCAGAGGGTGGATGGACTGGTTGAACCTCTCGCCGAACCACGAGTCGCCCTTCTGGTCCAGGATGCATCGCTGGCACCCGCACGGCGCAGTCGTGGCATTCAGAGAAGGACCTCGGAGGAAAAACGGGTGCTTGAGGAGGTACATAATGAGGCAGAAGAGCGTGACGAGGCAGAAGAGCGTGATCAGGGTGTGAACCTTCTTACACCTTAACCAGGCCATGTTCGGTCTTCAGCGTCCAACAAGCACTTCAGAACAATCGTTTAGTCCTGTATCTGATCACAAATATTCCACTTAATGTCCGAGCGGAAGGTCTGGAAGACGTGGACGCTCCGGGCGGGTGATTGAGATCGCGTCAGTCGATCTTCAGTCTTAGAAATAATTACGTGTCAGGGTTAATCTGGAGCAAGACGTTCCACCAGGGTCAGACACTCCCCGATCGCGTGTGGCCTTAACGAGGCGACTGCGGCGCCGGCGAAGGGGTCGTCATCGTCCGCCTAAGAGCAAACAGAGAGAGAATTCAGTCTGACGTCTTCTTCAAAGGTCATTTTGCTTTCATGTACGTCGTGGGACGATGTGGGAATAACAAGAAAACGCAATAAAAGGAAGAACAAGACGCGATAAACGCTGTTATTAGCAATGAATAGACGCAGGAGGAGGCCGCGGCACTCCGAGTACCCGTCTAATAACGTAGCTAGAAATAGAATTATTTATTAGTATACTTTATTGTGATTGGGTCTCTTACGCTAGCCTACCACCGCTGAGATTCAAACCTGGCTACCTGTCGACCAGGCATCTACTCAGACGTGACTGGTAAGGGGGCGTGGCTAAAGTCTGAAGCACTACAACAGATTTGCGCCCTGTACAGGGTGTTCCTGCCTTGCGTCATCACAAACCACTATAAGGCCAAAAGTATTTGGACACATAACCGTGAGCTTGTTGGACATCCCATTTCAAAGACAAGTGACCTCTGTGTGACCTTTTCATCTAGAACAACGGCCGCTCTTCATGAGAAGCTGGTTACAAGTCTTTGAAGTATGTCTGTGGGAATTTGTGTCTTTATAGAGCTCGCTCATGTTGGAACAGAAAAGGACCTTCCCTAAACTGTTGCTGCAAAGTTGGAAGCATAGAATTTCCAATATATAGGTGATTTATTATACCTATAAGGGACTGTTCTGGCTGAAACACAAGAATTCAGTAATTAGAAGGGGCGTCCCAATACTTTTGTCCATACAGTGTATCACAAAAGTGAGTACACCCCTCACATTTCTGCAGATATTTAAGTATATCTTTTCATGGGACAACACTGACAAAATGACACTTTGACACAATGAAAAGTAGTCTGTGTGCAGCTTATATAACAGTGTAAATTTATTCTTCCCTCAAAATAACTCAATATACAGCCATTAATGTCTAAACCACCGGCAACAAAAGTGAGTACACCCCTTAGTGAAAGTTCCTGAAGTGTCAATATTTTGTGTGGCCACCATTATTTCCCAGAACTGCCTTAACTCTCCTGGGCATGGAGTTTACCAGAGCTTCACAGGTTGCCACTGGAATGCTTTTCCACTCCTCCATGACGACATCACGGAGCTGGCGGATATTCGAGACTTTGCGCTCCTCCACCTTCCGCTTGAGGATGCCCCAAAGATGTTCTATTGGGTTTAGGTCTGGAGACATGCTTGACCAGTCCATCACATTTACCCTCAGCCTCTTCAATAAAGCAGTGGTCGTCTTAGAGGTGTGTTTGGGGTCATTATCATGCTGGAACACTGCCCTGCGACCCAGTTTCCGGAGGGAGGGGATCATGCTCTGCTTCAGTATTTCACAGTACATATTGGAGTTCATGTGTCCCTCAATGAAATGTAACTCCCCAACACCTGCTGCACTCATGCAGCCCCAGACCATGGCATTCCCACCACCATGCTTGACTGTAGGCATGACGCACTTATCTTTGTACTCCTCACCTGATTGCCGCCACACATGCTTGAGACCATCTGAACCAAACAAATTAATCTTGGTCTCATCAGACCATAGGACATGGTTCCAGTAATCCATGTCCTTTGTTGACATGTCTTCAGCAAACTGTTTGCAGGCTTTCTTGTGTAGAGACTTCAGAAGAGGCTTCCTTCTGGGGTGACAGCCATGCAGACCAATTTGATGTAGTGTGCGGCGTATGGTCTGAGCACTGACAGGCTGACCCCCCACCTTTTCAATCTCTGCAGCAATGCTGACAGCACTCCTGCGCCTATCTTTCAAAGACAGCAGTTGGATGTGACGCTGAGCACGTGCACTCAGCTTCTTTGGACGACCAACGCGAGGTCTGTTCTGAGTGGACCCTGCTCTTTTAAAACGCTGGATGATCTTGGCCACTGTGCTGCAGCTCAGTTTCAGGGTGTTGGCAATCTTCTTGTAGCCTTGGCCATCTTCATGTAGCGCAACAATTCGTCTTTTAAGATCCTCAGAGAGTTCTTTGCCATGAGGTGCCATGTTGGAACTTTCAGTGACCAGTATGAGAGAGTGTGAGAGCTGTACTACTAAATTGAACACACCTGCTCCCTATGCACACCTGAGACCTAGTAACACTAACAAATCACATGACATTTTGGAGGGAAAATGACAAGCAGTGCTCAATTTGGACATTTAGGGGTGTAGTCTCTTAGGGGTGTACTCACTTTTGTTGCCGGTGGTTTAGACATTAATGGCTGTATATTGAGTTATTTTGAGGGAAGAGTAAATTTACACTTTTATATAAGCTGCACACAGACTACTTTTCATTGTGTCAAAGTGTCATTTTGTCAGTGTTGTCCCATGAAAAGATATACTTAAATATCTGCAGAAATGTGAGGGGTGTACTCACTTTTGTGATACACTGTATAGTGTAACAGTAGCCCTTAGTGTCGATTAAATGAAGAGTTGCTTTCGGAAAACGCATCAGGTGTAAAAATGCAGCCAAATCAGATATGAGGACTCTCATAATAAAGATTAAAAGATTTAGAGCAAATAAGTGACAAATATGGTAAAAAAAAAAAAAAAAAAAAAAAACAATAGAGAAATTAGAAATTGAAGGGGGCAAATACTTTTTCTCTACACTGTATATACTGTAGATTCCAATTTAAGTGAAATGTCGACAGCGTCATAATAACATAAGAAAGAAATAAAACATGATGACTGATGCACATTATAGCTGAAAGTATGTGGACCCCCCCCCCCCCTCCAATCCCATGGCTATAACAATGTCCAGCAACGTCCACTTACAAAGGCTTTCTGTAATATTTCTGTTCATTCAGTCAATACATGTAAGGCCTGACATTTGGTTTGCTGTTTAAATTCATCACAAATGTGCAAATGTGTTCAGTCAGGTTGAATTCCTTCACAACTATATAAGCCCATTTTGGCTACAAGTTATACAACAGATGATACAAACTTTAGTTGTTTGCAATTAAATTTAAATTGCAATTGCAATTAAAACTATTTTTAACTATTGTTATTAAAATATACTTGTTGTCAATTTGTATACTTTTGAAATACATGTTTTTTTCCAGTGGCGAGCCGTGTATTTCACACCTAGACCTTCAGTGGCGTATTGCCTGAATAAATCCACTTCTTAATAACATCGTTATGGCTATAGAAACCATCAATATTATGCAGAAATGTAGTATAATGAGTCGTTACCTTACAGAGAACTCAAGTAGCCAGAATAATGCCATTACTAAAGCAACAAACCCACGTAGCACGATTCAACAAGTGTCCTTCCACTGCAGCCACAGCTGCGACACACACCAAAACGCATCAATAATAACATCATAAAATGACAATTACCGCTCGTAATTACTCAATTGAAAGTGGTGAACGAATCCTTTTCCCTGTTGTGACAGGCATGATAACTTCGGGGTTGCCCGTCCTTTCTTAATAATGTCCAGCTTTCCTTGAAAAGTCCATCCTGAAAATGTGCCTGTAAGTAAATCTGGGACCAAATCAATTTCTTCTCCCCCTTCAGCCATTGTAGGTTTATCAAACAGCTTAAATCAAGAGAAATATATTTTCGCGTGTGCAAGTCACTACAGATAAAGTTGGTTAAATCTGACACTTTATGTTCTTTAACCATCCAATCAGAGGACTTAAAACGCCAACGTAATTGCACGCCTGCTAGATGGCCTTGGCAACGCCAACTCAAAATCTGATTGGTTAAAGTATCAATTTCATTGCCGTTTATTTTAGGCTAGAGGCGCCCGCACTACTGATTTTGAAGTCCTTAAGGCAGATTTCTTTGACCCTGGCAACACATGATGACTGAAATATGATTGGATAATAGCTCTAGTATAAATATACACGGCTGGAAGCAGCGCAACCAAGAGAAAATCTATGAAAGAAAGAAAACTATTTGGAATCAATTAATAAATGTTCATGGAAAAATATATTAAAACATAAGTCATAAGTGATTCTGACAGTGTTTAGGCCAGCAGAGAAGGCCTTGCTGGCCCTCACAGTCCACCACTGGTTTTTTCTCATGTAAGTGTTGTTTGAATTAGGCCTATGTTTAAGGCAAGGTAGCAAAATTTGCATGATTGTTCATCATTGATATTAATATCGGGGTGTCTTATAGTTACCAAGTAGCGCCTCTTGCTGCCTGAAAAAAAAGAACGAAGAGCCATTTTTCGGAACGGCTCTTTAAAAGGAACGGAGCCAAAAGATCCGGCTCCCTTCAAAGAGCCATAATTCCCATCACTATCGCCAAACCACGTCTTTATGGATCTTTATAGACACAATTAGGGCTGGGTATCGCCACTAATTTCCTGGATCGATTCGATTCCGATTCACAAGGTCCCGATTCGATTCGATCTTCGATCTTCGATTCAATTTCGATTCAACACATTTAGGCATATTTGAGTTACATTAACAGGTTTTGTTTAAATATGTACAGATGTTCAGAGAACGAATGTGATAATTGTACAAAGAACATTTATTATTAAAAATATTTGTGTATTTTGTTTACATAAATAATTAATCCAAAACAGAAAACAGTAACATTCATTTTTTATTATTATTTCACTTGTCTGACATGCTACAACATTGTAAATGTAATGTAAACATACACCTGGCTGTTGTACAGCTTATGCCAAGTTTACACTACACGACACTCTGATTAACACGTGGTCACTGTAATGTTCACACTACACGACTGATCGGCGATGGGGAGTTTTACACTACACCATCCATCACCAGGGGGAATCACAGGCGAGCTTCTCTGCTCTCCAAAACTACGTTTTGTCACGAAAACACACGTGAGAAGTGATGAAAGGTTTAATGATACCACGTCCAAACATGCACATCAACAAGTAGCGAGCGATCAAAGTTTGTGCGCTGATGAAATAAATGAATCTGAGTGGATTTGGCAACACGAGCAGCATGGATCGTTCTGTAGTGAGTTGGAGGTTAATAAATATTTTGTTTTGTAGAGAACGATCTCGCGTGTGCTGATGTATTCTGATAGAAACTATATTGCGCTCCACCACCTGTTTCCAACCTCTCCCCTGTGTTTCCCCTCGCTGTTTCTCACATTGATTGAGAGTCGAGTTTTGATCGCAGAGCGAACACCGAGTTCCTCCCGAATCCAGAGCCGAGCGAAAATCAGTGCAAAAAGTTGTGTAGTGGTCATAACTTGAGCATCTGCCATGCTAAACTGATGTGCAGGTCAGATCTCGTTGCATGAAAAAACAGTGGCTGGTCACGCGAAATTAAAGGGGGTAACAATAGTAATAGATTTCCGTGTGCACCGTAAAAAGGGGCGTATTTAAAAAATCGATCTCGCATTTATATGAATCGATATCAGATCGTTCAAATAAAGATCGATTAAAATCGAAAAATAGATTTTATAAACCCACCCCTAGACACAATGCAATATATATATATTTTTT
>NC_085988.1:11464957-11509957 GCF_030014385.1 Trichomycterus rosablanca
AATATTTGCCATGTCAATAAAGCACCAGTAAAATTAATTGAATTGAGAGAGAGAGAGAGAGAGAGAGAGAGGAAGTATGAGAAAGCTAACTAATCTTGATGATTGTGGAGGGATGCAGGATGGAACAGTTAACGATCCCTGATAATTCATCAACTCTGTGGTTCTTATTGCTTCTAACCAACCTATAAATATCCTCAATTTAATGCTGTGATAGTGTGGTTATGGGCTAAATGGTAAACTGTTTTTTTTACCTGTGTGAAAACTGTGTTTTCACCTTAACAACAAACTGGACTGGTCTGACAATACACAAGCACTGTACAAGAAAGGCCAGAGCATACTGTATTTGTAAAGGAGGCTCCGGTCTTTTTGGAATAAAGAGGGCGTTCTCAACTCTTTCTATGACTCAGTGGTGGCATCAGCCATTTGGCTGTTCTATAATAAAAGGCTCTCTTATCTTAACAGCTATGGAGTAAGGAGTGGTATAGTAAGTTTGAGGTATAGTAAAGTATATTGATATATAGTATGGAGTAGAATGCTGGGTATATTTATGGCCAGGTACTTTTCTTAAACACAGTGCAGGGCATCTATAAGGGAGGTGAGGGATGCTCAGCGGATCATTAGCGAGTTAAAAATCCTGGTTGACATTACGACCAGGATGGCGGCGCGAGCACATCGCGGGACCCTGCGTCTATACCAGATTTCGCGATTTTGCAGTATTTTCCTGCTCATTTTGAGTCTGTTCATACAGAACAGCTTTACTTTAACATCCTACACCCGACAGGAACTTTTGGACATCGGTCGAAGTTACTCCGACAGTTTTATCACCAATCTTCGACTCATCCCTTAGATCTCCAAAACACCGGAGGCTACGCACTCTAACCGGCCGGGCGGAAGTGCTCGCAGGCGGCGTCGAGAACGTAAACAAAGGCGAGGGAAGCGCGGAGGACTAAAAGCTAAGCTAAAGCTAACACAGCATCGGCTTTCGTTACCCAGCATTTTCCTCGCAAATGTGCGGTCTTTGGTGAACAAAATGGACGAGATACGACTTCGCATCACCTGCAGTAAGAGACTTATGGACTGTAATGTCATGATTTTCACAGAAACATGGCTAAATGGCGGCGTACCCGACAATGCTATCGAGCTAACCGGACGCAACACACTCCGGGCAGACAGAACAGCAGATGACTCCGGTAAGACCAGAGGCGGTGGTCTGTGCATTTATATTAACAAAACTTGGTGCACGAACTTTGTCACTGTTGGGAAACACTGCTCGGCTAACATAGAATATCTCATGGTTAAGTGTAGACCTTTCTATCTGCCTAGGGAGTTCACTTCTACTATAATAACCGCAGCCTATATCCCCCCGGATGCTAATGCCAAGCTTGCTATAAACGAACTTTATTCAGCCATCAGCAAACAGCAGACTGCGCACCCAGAGGCTGCATTTATAGTTGCAGGTGATTTTAATCACTCAAACTTAAAGACAGCACTGCCAAAATTCCACCAGCATGTTTCCTGCAATACAAGAGGAAACAAAACTCTGGATCATGTTTATACAAACATTGCTGGAGCTTACACTGCGACCCCCCTCCCCCACCTGGGACAGTCAGACCATCTTTCTTTGTTTCTCATTTCTCATGTTTTACTCAACTAGCATTGTACATTATTAACTACATTCTTTGTTGTTTTACTCCAAAGGCGTTCTGATGGAAACCTGTTCACCCGCCGAGGTTAAGGATTAAAGTCGAGACTGCCGTGACAACTATGCTGCTCCTGCCGGATGTGACGGGTCTGGAGTAATTGCACCAAGAATGACAAGAAATCACTACAGACATTATTGAAGACTACAGCGAAGAACAACTCTATTATTATTTATCTATTTATTACCAGTTATAACTTTTAGATCATTTAATTCTGTGTTCATATGCTCTGTGTAAATCGTGTATTTATTTAAAGTATCCTCATGGCCACCCAAGAAGGATGGGCCCTGCTGAGTCTGGTTCCTCTCAAGGTTTCTTCCTGTCATTTTCAGGGAGTTTTTCCTTGCCACAGTCGCCCTCGGCTTGCTCAACAGGGGTTTTTTGTATCTGTTGGTCCTGGATTTTGTAAAGTTCCTTTGAGACAATGTCTATTGTAAAAAGCGCTATATAAATAAAGTTGACTTGACTCATTCCTAAGTACTCTCCACTCATCCAACGTGTGAAGCCATCAACATCAACCATCAAGGTGTGGCCAGCGGGGACAGACGCTGTACTTCAGGACAGGTTTCAACACACGGACTGGAGTATGTTTGCTTCACAGGCTACTTGTGGCTCTCACACGGATATCGACACTTACACCTCCTCTGTGCTGGATTATATCAAAACCACCACTGACAGTGTTCCCAGACAGAAACAGATCACCACGTACCCAAATCAGAAGCCATGGATGAATAAGGAGGTGCGTCTTCTGCTGAAAGCCCGCAACATCGCCTTCAGATTAGGTGACGCACAGGCCTACAGCACATCCAGGGCGAACCTGAGGAGGGGCATCAAAAAGGCCAAGCACTGCTACAAGCTAAAGGTTGAGGAACACTTCAACTCCGACCCCCGACGCATGTGGCAGTGCATCCAGGTCATCAGCAACTACAAGCCCAGCAACTCCATCCCAGTAACTACAGATGTCTCCTTCCTGAACGAGCTAAATGACTTTTATGCTCGCTTTGACAGAGACAACAGGGAGACGGCTACCCAGACCAGGTCTCTGCAGACCACCAGCCCCTCTCACTCTCCTCCACAGACGTCTACACTGCACTGAGCCAGATCAACGCACGCAAAGCTGCTGGTCCAGACGGCATTCCCAGGCGAGTGCTGAGAGCATGTGCGGAGCAGCTGACTGGAATCTTTACGGACATTTTCAACCTGTCCCTCACCCAGGCAACTGTACCTACATGCTTCAAATCCACCTCCATCGTACCAGTGCCGAAACACTCCAGCCCAACGTGCCTGAATGACTACCGCTCTGTAGCACTCACACCCATTGTTATGAAGTGCTTCGAGCGACTGGTCCTGGCACACCTGAAGAACTGCCTCCCACCAACACTGGACCCACATCAGTTTGCATACCGCAGCAATAGGTGTACAGAGGACGCAGTCTCCATGGCGCTGCACTCTGTGCTCACACATCTGGACCATAGCAACACATACGCACGAATGCTGTTTGTTGACTTCAGCTCAGCATTTAATACCATAATCCCTTCCAAGTTAGTCACTAAACTTGGAGATCTGGGTATTAACACCTCCCTTTGTCACTGGATTATGGACTTTCTGACCAACAGACCTCAGCATGTTAGGTCAGGCCACACCTACTCCATCACCATCTCACTCAATACAGGCGTACCACAGGGCTGTGTGCTGAGCCCACTCCTCTACTCCCTTTTCACCCACGACTGCAGGCCTGTGCATGGATCCAACTCCATCATTAAGTTTGCTGACGACACCACAGTGATTGGACTCATCAGTAACAACGATGAGACAGCCTACAGGGAGGAGGTACAGCATCTGGCCACATGGTGTGAGGACAACAACCTGCTTCTCAACAACAACAAAACCAAAGAGCTCATCGTGGACTTCAGGAGGGAAGGAGGAGGCACGCATGACCCCATCCAAATAGACGGAATAGCTGTTGAACGTGTCTCCAGCTTAAAGTTTTTGGGGACCCACATTTCGGAGGACCTGTCCTGGACCACCAACACCTCCAGCTTGGCCAAGAAGGCTCACCAGCGCCTCTTCTTCCTGAGGACACTCAGGAAACACCATCTGTCTTCGGCCATCCTGGTGAACTTTTACCACTGTGCAATAGAAAGTATCCTGACCAGCAGTATCACAGTCTGGTATGGGAACTGCACTGTTGCAAACCGCAAGGCACTGCAACGAGTGGTGAAAATGGCCCAGCGCATCACAGGTACTCCACTTCCATCCATTGAGGACGTCCAGAGGAAACGCTGTCTGCGTCGAGCTCGCAGCATTCTTAAGGACTCCTCCCACCCTGCACACAGACTATTTGCCCTTCTGCCCTCTGGCAGGCGCTTTAGGAGCCTCCGGACAAGGACTACTAGACTGAGGAACAGCTTTTTCCCCAGAGCTGTCTCCATATTGAACTCTGTCCCCCGTTAACCCCCATCCCCCCCCACACACACACTACAAACATGATCATTTTTATCCTTTTTCCACTTTGTATTTCACTGGTACATACCTCATTTGTACATAAATCTCATAAATATTGTATATATCTGTTTATTATGTTTTTACGTACTCATTCCTTGATCGTGTCCATAGCACCTTAATCACTTTAACCTGCATAGCACCTTAATAATAATCTGCACCTTAATATGTATATTGTTTTCAGCTACATATTTGTTTATAGTATAGTTTATAGATCCTGTTTATACCACTGCTATTTACCCACTGTAAATAATGTATATCATAAATACTGTTTATTCTGCACTTTCTGCTTATTGCACTTCTGGTTAGATGCTAAACTGCATTTCGTTGCATTGTACTTGTACATGTGTAATGACAATAAAGTTGAATCTGAATCTAATCTAATCTAAAAAGTTCTCAAGTTCTTGTTTTTGCTGGTTACATGATTCGCAACGTAGTTGGCACGGTGGGTAGCACTGTCGCCTCTCAGCAAGAAGGTTCTGGGTTCGATTCCCAGGTGGAGCGGTCCGGGTCCTTTCTGTGTGGGGTTTGCATGTGTACGTTTGCCATATGTGATGGACTGGCGACCTGTGTGGGGTGTTTCCTGCCTTTGGCCCAGTGAATTGGACCCACCGTGACCAATTGAGCCCTTCCAACGAAAAACCATATATCAACAATTTGTCCTGTTTGGGAGAAATCTATTTTTTTCTTTTTTTTTTTCCTGTGGACAACTTTTTTTACATTAAAAAACTAAAATGTGCCTTATGCAGACTTGCATTTATTCATTCATGAAGGCGATTAGAAGTTACACTTATAATAATGCTTTATATTATTGGTTTTATTTTATAGAATGTGGAAGAACAGTTTATCTCCACTGCCAAATCAATTCATGGAAAAAACAGTATATGTGACATTAACAAATATATTAGTTCTAAGCTTTATTCTTTGCATTTAATTAACCATTAATCTTTTATATATGGCATATAATGCATATACAGTCAGTTTTAAGTGTGATTTCTGTAGATGATTAACTTTTTAATAGAACTCTATATAATCTATATTTAATTTAGGATTTTTACATTACATAAACAATACATAAAACACCCCCACTAAAACCCCCATGAAACATAACTAATATTAAACAATGTAATATTAAGTAAAATTTAGATCAATCTGAGTTTTGTGGTCTTGCTTGTTTGATTATCTCAGTAACATCAGAGGGTGTATAAATTGTAGACACTTTGCGTCTTCTTTCAATTACAGAGAAGGCACGATCACATGGAAGAAAAGAATGCCCAGAGACCATGAACTTCTGTTCAATCTGAGTAAAGTAATGCCGCGATATGAGCATTGACATTAAATTGAGCATCCTCCAGTTGTTGTTTTGGCCACAACACCTGTCGCTATATACGACAAGCTTGCGCTCCTTGGATATGGGCAGTTGAGTACATTTTGTCTGAACCCACTTATAAACACAGCTAGCAACTTCAACAGATCCTCTGTGTGCAATCCCCTCATGCCACACACACATGGTTGCTGGTTCTTCTGTCCCAAGTTCTTGGAAACACAAGTTGTAATTTGCCAACTGCCTCTGGTAGTAGATGTTGGAATGGGTCAGATTGGGTGTGTAAATGACACCTTGTAAATCAATACAAATTACATGGCAATTACTGTTTACTTTAGCCCACTCTGTATCAGCCTGAAGTTGGGGGTAGGCTTTCTCAGCTTTCCGATGGTGTAGCTCACTTTCAGTTAACACTTTTTTCCTTTCCTCTTCGGATGACACAGTTGACAATTTCATAAAAAAAGTATCACATCTTGAACATGTGTCACTTCTGGGTTGGCCAAATGTAAGGTTCTGCTGCTTGAAAATGTCACGATACAGCCAGAATTTAGCTGGAGACAAGGAATTCTTCTCTTTATACAATTTGTACATACGTAGTAAATTCAGATCAGGACTTAAATATTCCCTTTCAACATCACCCCTAAGTCTCGAATAGTGGTTCTGCTGCCTTGGAAAAGACAATATGTGCTCACTGATGCTTTGTTTTACTGTAGACTGTATCCGATGTGGCCTAAAGGTCAATATGATACACATGCATTAGGTTCAGGATGATTTTCAATTTTCAGAAAATCTTAGAGCATTTCTATTTACTTACTGAGTTTAGCATTTGGAGAAAAACTGAGACATAAAAAATTAAATATGGCAGAACATTTAGACAGAACATTTATTATCTTTTTAAATTTCTATCTTTCTGATGGAGGGCTTGATGATGGCTACACATTAACAAATGGGCTGCATGCTATAACTGTACATCAGCAAGGTGAGTTGTTATTGGTGGAGCTAAACCCAACTCAAATAATATCTGATAAAATGGCCAGAGAGCGTAGAAGGAATGTGTACATAATAACCTGGCAACTCAGTATACACACTGAAGTAGCAAAAAAACTGGTACAGCAGTCTAATACTTGGGAGGTCTCCCACAGGGCATGGACTCCACGAGCTTGTGGAAATAGACTGTAGGCAACAAACACCATACGTTCTGCAGAATGGTCCACAATTCTGCACCACAGCACGTTGCATAGTATCACTTAGGTGGGAATGGCAAAACCCCAAACTCAGATGAGTGTTCCTCTAACCATAATTTGCCATTCTACATGTGCTTGTCGGCCCATTGTCCTTTTAGGAAAAGGCCAGACCCATATGAATGAATGCAGGACATGAACGGATGTAACTCATCAGAAAGGCACACATAGTGTTCACCTGTTAGAGATGTTTGTAGATGTACCAGGGTGCCAGCTAAACAAACCCAATACCATTATGCAGCCACCACCAGCCTATGTATTTTAAAGTGATCGATCGTGATCTATCACGATCGTGAGCTTACACACAGAGGAATTTGACCCCAGCATTTAACCCATCTGTGCAGTGAAACATACACACACATATAAACATACACTAGTGAAGTGAGCACACGTGCCCAGAGCGGTGGGCAGGCCTGTCCACAGTGCCTGGGGAACAGTAGGGGTTAGGTGCCTTCCCCAAGGGCACTTCAGCCGTATCATCGGCGGGACCGGGAATCGAACCGGGGACCTTCAGGACGCAAGGCTCGTTCCTTAACCACAAGCCCACTTTTGCATCTGTGCCAGTTTTTTTGCACACTACAATGTATACACTCACTTATTATAACACTCACAATAACAAGTAAAAGGTGCATTACCTATTCTTATGTTTGCCTCGTCCATCTTCTAAAGGAAACCTAGCCTCAGTAGCCTGGTCTGACTCAAGTCCTTCATTTTGCTCTAACTCACATTTGTGCAACTTTTCCTGAATAACCTGTCCAAACAATAAACTAGGAACATAATATCTATATAATTTTCTATTGTTACTAATAGGAACATTAAATTAACAATATAAAGCTTATATAGTCTAACATACCTGTAAGCGACTGTTTGTCAGCTGATACACTGACATGAATGTTGTCTTGCAAACATTTAGTCTCTGCCCTGCTTGCTGAATATAATAGAAAAAACTCTGATGTTTTCTGTGCTCACTGTTTTCCTTGGAGCGTCTTCGCCTCACTTGGTGCTAGAATGCAGGCAGCACTAATGTTACATTAATAGCATGATTACTGTTCTTAAATTAAACTACGTAAATCGTCATTTTAATCTTAGGTCAGTTTGGGGTCTGATCCCTGGACCTGAAATCCCATGTACTGCACTATTTTCTGTGTGCCAACACACTTCAACTGACCAGATCAGTACCAAGCTTTTATCTGAGTTGAGTTGTTTTAAGCAAGGAAGACTGAAGGGCAGGGGTGTTCAAGACTGAGTGTTTACTTACTACTACTATAAAAAATACATATTATAAACTAGTTTGAGGATCACCTGAATCTTTTAAATCTTTTAGAAACAAGTAACATTCAGATAAACGCTAATCGTTTGTGCGTAAACACAATGTAACGTTATATTAATGTTGCCATGTGAATGTAGTTTTATAAGTAGAGTAAATAAGTCGCTAGCGTCTAGCCGTTCAGCTTCATGAGGTGCTTATACGGTTATTCCACTTACGTCTTTCGGTGGATTTTTCCCTGGTTTTTCTTCGCCCTTTCTGTTAATATATGGTTTTCCTGCATTGCGTAGCATCTTTCTTTGTTTGTCTTTCCATGTGTTCATTTTCAGCTTTCTTTTTTTCCCTATATTTAACCGATTTTCGTCAGCCGCACATAGTACCACTGCTTGTCCGTCCATTTTTGGCAGCGGATATAAACGTTTTTTCCGCGTGAGCACAATTTAAAGTTTAAATTACGACCCTAATTAACGGAATATGTTGTAGCGACTGGCTTAATATTAAATAAAGAACATCAAACAATGTCATACCATGCCTAAGTGATTTTAACAAAAACATTTCACATGTACGGTTTTTCGTCGGAAGGGCTCAATTAAAAAAACAGAGGCTATTTGCTAATGGAGAACAAAAGATAAAGAGATGAGGAGGAAGATGCCTCGCTGAGAAAGCCAGAGAGGAGTCTGGAGGTCAGGGCGTACGCTCGGGTCAGACGGGACAGACGTGTCGGAGAGGCACTCGTGCAGACGGGGAACGTTTTTTTCATTCACCAAAACACTGAACTGATCTGAACTGCTGCTAAAAAATATGAACCAGTCTGCAAAAGCACAGCGCTCGTATAAATAACCACGTCATGACACGCCCGTGATTTTCTCCTGGAACTCGGAGGGAAAGTCGTTTACCACCGGCTGAACATCTGAGCATCGACACGCCGCAGCGGGGAGGGATGGGGACCGAAACCCGAGAGCTGATCAGAAAATACGTGCTGCGTTTTAAACGGCGGCTGTGTGAGCCTGAATGAACGTCAGCGTCTGAAATTAATCCGCGACTCGGAGTAGATAAATCTGACAGATCCGTTACAGAAACATTTTTAACACAGAATCAATCCAGCATCGATCAGCTCGTAGATCATTTATATACGCCAACACGCCCGGCGTTTTACCTGTATACACCAAACCACCGAAAGTATGTGGACACAATGTATGTGTGTGTTGACAAACACACCTCCCTTCTTTGTGGCTTTTTCTAGTCTTTTGTGAGGAGAATTTGAAGTATGTCTGAAGGAATTTGTGCCCATTGGGTCTAAAACATTTGTGATGTCAAGCCAAGAAGTCCTGGTTTGCGACCAATGTTCCAATTCTTTAATTCATCCACTGTTATACCCTATTCAGACACACACACACACATTTTAGTATCTCCAATTAACCTGACTGCACGTCTTTGTACTGTGGGAGGAAACCCACACAGACACAAGGAGAACATGCAAACTCCACACAGACACAAGGAGAACATGCAAACTCTACACAGAAAAGACCTGGACCACCCCACCTGGGAATCGAACCCAGGACCTTCTTGCGGTGAGGTGACAGTGCTACCTACTCACCAGGTGAAATATTAAAAACACCCCAGACAGGTCACCAGTTCATCATATTCACACCCTAGTATCTCCAGTTAACCTGACTGCACGTCTTTGGACTGTGGGAAGAAACCCATACAGACACGGGGAGAACATGCAAACTCCACACAGAAAGGACCCGCACCGCTCCACCTGGGAATCGAACCCAATACCTTCTCACTGTGAGGTGACAGTGCTACCCACCGAGCCACCGTTCCCCCCGTTCCACTACATGCCAAAGGTTTACCATGTGGTTTAGGCCCTCTGGAATTCTTTAAGTCTGAAGTCGTCAAAGCATGTCTTTATGGATCTTGTCATTTCGGAACAAGAAAGGGCCTTCCCCAAACTGTTGAACAAACTTGGAGGCATATAATGTAGCTTACATAAATGATTATGTAAAATACCCCATCATCTTCCAAATAATGGAATACACTGGTGTATAAACCAAAATTGGAAGTGCTTTCTTTGTTCATTTATCTTCCACAGATGGTTTATACTGATCAGGGTCAAAGTGAATCCAGAGTCTGTAGCAATCCATTCCATCCACCCTGTTAAATATGTTATATGTTACATGTCATACATGTGTAATTATCTGTCCTATTAAGTGTATTGTGTGTACTACTATGTGGACTGTTATGTGTATCGCCAAAGCAAATTCCTCATATGTGTAACATACCTGGCGAAATAAAGTGATTCTGATTCTGATTCAACTGTTCATTCAAATCTTCTACCATCTATCTCTTCAGCCATTCATCCTGTCCAGCCAACCATCTGTCCGTCCATCCATCCGTCCTTCCATACTTTTGTCCTGCCAACTATCCACCCATCCATCCATCTGTCCTTCCATCTGTCCTTCCATACTTTGTCCAGCCAGCAATCCAACCCTCCATCCAACCATCCGTCCGTCCATATCTTTGTCCAGCTAACCATCCATCCATCTGTCCTTCCATACTTTTGTCCAGCCAACTATCCATCCATCCATCCATCTGTCCTTCCATCCATTTATCCATACTTTTGTCCAGACAACTATCCATCCGTCTGTCCTTCCATCTGTCCTTCCATACTTTGTCCAGCCAGCAATCCAACCCTCCATCCAACCATCCGTCCGCCCATATCTTTGTCCAGCCAACCATCCATCCATCTGTCCTTCCATACTTTTGTCCAGCCAGCAATCCAACCCTCCATCCAACCATCCGTCCGCCCATATCTTTGTCCAGCCAACCATCCATCCATCTGTCCTTCCATACTTTTGTCCAGCCAGCAATCCAACCCTCCATCCAACCATCCGTCCGTCCATATCTTTGTCCAGCCAACCATCCATCCATCTGTCCTTCTATCTGTCCTTCCATACTTTTGTCCAGCCAGCAATTCATCCATCCATCCCTCTATCCATCAATCCGTCCATACTTTTGTCCAGCCAACAATCCATCTGTCTGTCCGTCTGTCCGTCCGTCCGTCCATCATCCCTCCATCTATCTATCCCTCCATTCATTCATCTATCCATCTATCTATCCATCCATCTGTCCGTGCATACTTTTGTTCAGCCAACCATCTATCCATCCATCCATCCATACATACATCCATCCATCCATACTCTTGTCCAGCCAAATATCCATCCATCCATCGTCCATCCATCCAACCCTCCATCCATACTTTTGTCCATCCATCCATCCATCCATCCATCCTCCTAATGAACAGATTTAGTTTAAACATTCTCTTCTTTTCACTGTTGTTAATAAATGCATGTAAATTATTTTTATTCACTGTCCCAATTTTTTTGGAACAGAATTGAAACTTGTTACCGACTACTGTCCGACAGGCTGATCTAAAAAAGCAGAAGCTTAACTTTCCCACGCTGCACTGCTGCATTAGCATGGAGATCAAAGAGCAGCTTCACATCTGGTGAGAGGCGAGAAAACAGCTGCTCATCAGGCTTCACACAAGCAGCGGCGCATTCACACCAACCTGTCCGAACGACTACGTTTCCAACACCAGGCAGGTAAACATCGGGATGGTGCGGGTCTCCACCCGGCTAAAGAGAAGATACTGGAAACTTCAAAAAGCCGCCTGTGGGTCCATAATATATTATACACTATATGGTCAAAAGTATTTGGACACTTGAGCATGATCTCGCTGGACATCAGAGTGACCTCTGTGTGATCTTTTCATCAAGAACAGCAGCCGCTCTTCTGAGAAGCTTCTCACAAGACATGTGTATATGTGTGTGGGAATTTGTGCCAGTTCAGTCAAAAGATGACAGCATTTGTACGGCTGGGCACTGATTTTGGTTAAGAAAGCTTCAGTCAATGTTCCGGTTCATTCCAGAGCTGTTAAGTGGGGCTGAGGTCAGGGCTTTTTTCCACTCAGTTTCACTCTGAACACCTATACGCACACACACAATCACCAGTTCAGGATCTTTTCGCCTGCTCTATAAACGCTTACGTTAGCACGTTACAAACTAGCAATTAAAAAAGCCGTCAATCCTCATTCTCTCAGCAAACTCCCCCTCACATTATAACTGTTACATGAAGAAAAGTTTAAATCCTCCTCAGGAAAATCCCACGACACATCAATTATAATAAACTACTGCACATAGCCAAAAGTATTTAGACGTCAGATCAAATCCATGAGCTTTAACACTGATCTGCTTCTCCTCTCTACTGTGAGAAGCTTTCCACAGGATTTTGGAAAGTGTGCCCACTCAAAAGAGTCAGAAGAGCATCTGTGGGGTTTAGATACTGTTAAATAAGAAGATCTATCTCAATCAATGTTCCAATTCATCCCAGAGGTGCTCGATGGGCTTTATATCTGGGTTCTTTATTATTTAATTATTATTATTATTATTACTGTTATTATTACTATTATATTATTATTATTTTTGTTATTATTACTATTATTTTTTTTATTATTAATGTTATTTTTATTATCACTGTTATTATTATTATTATATCATTATTATTACTATTATTACTATTATTCTTGTTATTATTACTATTATTATTATTGTTATTATTATTACTATTATTATTATTATTGTTGGTTTTATTATTACTGTTATTATTATTGGTATTATTACTATTATTATCAGTATTATTGTTATTTTTTATTATTAATGTTATTTTTATTATTACTGTTATTATTGCTGATATTATTACTATTATTATTATTATTATTTTTATTATTAATGTTATTTTTATTACTACTGTTATTATTACTATTATTATTATTATTATTATTATTATTATTATTAATGTTATTTTTATTATTTTATAAAATGGATGTTATAGACCTGTTTGTATTGGGTGTGGGAGAAACACCTGAGCTGTTAGGAGTGGTGTTTACATACTTTGATTACACAGTGTATAATATTAGAAAATAAATACACAAATACACACAGATCTTAAAGATCAGTGACCAGTCTTCACCCTCAGTGACTGTGAATAGTTTTCTAGTGTTCACATGGGTTTTCTTTTGGGTTCTCCGGTTTCCATCCATTCACGGCTTGTAGTCAGGGTTTCCAAGTGGCACTGGACACCCTGCAACTTTGACCAGGCAAATATACCCATTAGCAACAAATGCAAGCAGGTCTATAAAATCCATTCCAGCCTTGGTAGAGTATGTGTGTGTGTGTGTGGGGGGGTACTTTTGGTGAGAGGTGTGATGTTGTCCCTGTAAGTATGCAGTTGGTGGGGGTGTGTGAATACTTTTGTTCAGGCAGGTGACTGTGTGTGTGAGTACAAGCATGTAGTCAGAGGTATCCCAATACTTTTGGTCATTTAGGTGACTGTGTGTGTGTGTGTGTGAGTGTACAAGCATGTAGTCGGTGATGTCAGAATACTTTTGCTCAGACAGGTGACTGTGTGTGTGTGTGTGTGTGTGTACAAGCATTTAGTCAGTGATGTCTGAATACTTTTGCTCAGACAGGTGACTGTGTGTGTGTGTGTGTGTGTGTACAAGCATGTAGTCGGTGATGTCAGAATACTTTTGCTCAGACAGGTGACTGTGTGTGTGTGTGTGTGTGTGTGTGTGTATGTGTGTACAAGTATGTAGTTGGTGGTGTCCGAATACTTTTGCTCAGACAGGTGACTGTGTGTGTGTGTGTGCTTATTAGAACCAGGGGTCGCCTTCAGCCCACGGAGACGTGAAGCACGCTTGACTGTTAACAGTCTAAGCCTGTGATCATGCAGCTTCTTATTAACGCCACACCTTGGCAAATACGACCACTGTTCCATGTATTTAAAAACTGGGGTTGTCAAAGTAGCCTTATTTATACGGGCACAGAGGAGTCAGCAGATGTGATCAGACATAATTACTGCTGGCATACAAGCGTGTGTAAACTCTGGACGCCTGCCTCAGCGCCCTGTGTGTGTGTGTGTGTGTGTGTGTGTGTGTGTGTGATATTGTAATCAGATGCGTTACATTGCTGGAGCCATGGAGACTCATGCTGGACCGTGCTGGTTATTTGGGGATGGGGGGGGGGTAATGGGAGGGTGTGTGTGTGTGTGTGTGTACAATGACCTCTATCTAAATCCACCTGAGCCCCATCTGGCCTATTATTAATCCAGTTCTTCATGTTTTTGTAGATGTTTCCTCCAGGTCAGGGTCGCAGTGGGTCAGGTTCACACTCCAATCAGGTCGCCAGTCCATCACGGTGCACACACACAGAGGAAACCCACACAGACACAGGGAGAACATGCAAACTCCACACAGAAAGAACCCACCATTGGACCCCTGAGCATTAATGTAACCACCTAAAGATCCTCGAGATGGAATCGCTGTCTAAGTAGCGTGTTCGAATAACCTGCCTTATAAGTCACTGACTTATTAGAATCCTCTCTACTAAGGCAGCTGCCTATATAGGCAGTAAGACAGCAAGGCAGCGCACTAGGTTTTTGAACACACCCTTAATCAGCTGTGTGTGTGTGTGTGTGTGTGTGTCCCCTCAGTGATCTGTACAGTCAGCTGTGTGTGTGTGTGTGTGTCCTCAGTGATCTGTACAGTCAGCTCTGTATTAAAAGTGTGTGATCATCATCGCTTCCCCAACCTCGTCCAGCACGCTTCATCACCCGCCGTCGCCACCACCAGCTCAGCAATTAATCGCTAGCAGATTAGTGCCGCGCTGTCGTAGCACCCATGCTAATGTTTATCCGGGCGAAACGATCCGAGCTTCAGAGACCGCATCACACACACACACACACACGCACACACACACACTATATGGACAAAAGTATTGGGACATCACTTTTAATAGTTGAACTTGTGTGTTTCAGCCACAACAGACGCTAACAGGTGTAACAAATCAAGTATGTAAAGTAATAACAGTTTAGGGAAGGTCCTGTCCTGTTCCAGCATGAGCAAGATCTATAAAGACATGAAGAACAGCTCGATTTAAAGAAAATTCAGTGTCCAGCACAGAGTCCTGACCTCTGCACCACTCAACAGCTCTGGAATGAACCGGAACATCAACTGATTATTTCTTCAGCCATACAAACACTGGACCATCATTAGACTAAATGGGCACAAACTGCCACAGATATACTCCAAAGTCTTGTGAGAAGTCTCTCAGAAGAGCGTCTGTTGTTCTAGCTGATAAGGTCACATAGAGGGTCACTCTGTTTTAATAGCCTTTCTTTTTTAAATGAGGCGTTCAGCAAGATCATGCTCAGGTGTCCAGGACAGACAGATAGACAAACTAACAGATGGACAGACAGATGGCCAGGCTGACAAACAGACAGATTGACAGACAGATGGTGAGGGACAGACAGGGGGACAAACAGACAGATGGACTGACAGACAGAAGGACAGACAGATGGACAAACTGACAGATGGACAGACAGACTGACAGATGGGCGGACAGATGGACAAACTGACAGACAGATAGATGGACAGACACAGATGGACAAACTGACAGACGGACAGACAGATGGATGGACATATAGATGGACAGACACAGACGGACAAACTGACAGACAAACAGATGGACAGACAGATGGTCAGACTGACATATGGACTAACTGACTTGGACAGACAGACAGATAGACAAACTGACAGACAGAATGGACGGACAGATGGACAGACAGATGAACAGACGGACGGACAGATGGACAGACCAACTGGCAGACAGACAGATGGCTATTTATTGTAGGAATACCCTGGACAGGACACTTATCCAAAGGAGCACCCCTCATTCAGACACAGCCAATCGTGTCTGCGTAGACGCCCAACCGGTCGACAGCACCACTGATTCAAACCCACATCTCAGCAGCTGTGGGCTAATGTAACAGACCACTGCACCACCTGAGCCCCATCTGGCCTATTATTAATCCAGGTCTTCATGTTTTTGTAGGTGTTTCATCCTGGTCAGGATCGCAGTGGGTCAGGTTCACACTCCAATCAGGTCGCCAGTCCATCACAGTGCACACACACACACACACACAGAGGAAACCCACACAGACACAGGGAGAACATGCAAACTCCACACAGAAAGAACCCTGGGGAACTGAACCCAGGACCTTCTAGCTGTCAGGCGACAGTGCTACCCACCAAGCCACCACTTTTTGGTCCATCAGGGGTAACAGGAGGTCACATGCAACTAAAAGCACAAAGCTACAGAGAAAAGACGGAGCAGTTGAATATAAACCCAGATAAAGCAGCTCATGCTCAGGTGTCCTGATGCTTTAGTCCATGTTTGTGTGAGTGTAAACACTGACTGTCATGGTTACGTGACTCATGAGCAGTGTTTATTCAGATGAGATAAATAAAAAGAGACCTGTTTGATCAGGCGATTGAGATTTTTCTTTCCATAGATGTGAATCTGACGTATAAACGTCAACATGTGAACAATAGAGAGTCACATCACATGAGAGCGGCGAGTGAACGCCGCACGTCTGACTGGTGTAACGGGTTTATTATTAAAACAAAAGGGTTTTAACAGACGCTCCTCGTTCAATTTATTAATAAAACACATAACAAAACAAAAGGGTTTTAACAGACGCTCCTCATTCAATTTATTAATAAAACACATAACAAAACAAAAGGGTTTTAACAGACACTCCTCGTTCAGGAGTCATGTACACCCGGGACTGAAAACCGTCCACCGAAATCAAAATCAGGGCTCTAGACTAACTTTTTGCACTGGTTGCACTGGTGCGCCTAACTTTTTTTCTTAGGTGCACCAGCACAAAAGTTAGGTGCACCCAAATTTTCGACCGCATCGCATTTAACACCGCAGTTTTACAGGTTCACTTTTTTTTTTTTAAATCACTGTCCACACAGGCAATATTGACTTGTAAATAACTAACAATCTGGTCAACATGGCCTCGTCTGATGATCTGTTTGCTGCTGCCTGCCACTGAAAGGCAGTGGGGAGAGGGGACACTTGGGCAGTGCATTTATCGCGGCATGTAATGTGTTTTATAGATGCATTGGGCTTTTTCAGCCTTTCAATTCGAAATGTATTAGAACCAGTCACAAATATACTATTGCCGGCCACTGTCTTCTTTACAGTTAATTATAGTATTACAGACTAATTATAGCACACTTATAAAAATTATAAAAATAATAATAGAGTAAATGTGTATGTACAGTGTATCACAAAAGTGAGTACACCCCTCACATTTCTGCAAATATTTTATTATATCTTTTCATGGGACAACACTATAGACATGAAACTTGGATATAACTTAGAGTAGTCAGTGTACAGCTTGTATAGCAGTGTAGATTTACTGTCTTCTGAAAATAACTCAACACACAGCCATTAATGTCTAAATAGCTGGCAACATAAGTGAGTACACCCCACAGTGAACATGTCCAAATTGTGCCCAAATGTGTCGTTGTCCCTCCCTGGTGTCATGTGTCAAGGTCCCAGGTGTAAATGGGGAGCAGGGCTGTTAAATTTGGTGTTTTGGGTACAATTCTCTCATACTGGCCACTGGATATTCAACATGGCACCTCATGGCAAAGAACTCACTGAGGATGTGAGAAATAAATTGTTGCTCTCCACAAAGATGGCCTGGGCTATAAGAAGATTGCTAACACCCTGAAACTGAGCTACAGCATGGTGGCCAAGGTCATACAGCGGTTTTCCAGGACAGGTTCCACTCGGAACAGGCTTCGCCATGGTCGACCAAAGAAGTTGAGTCCACGTGTTCGGCGTCATATCCAGAGGTTGGCTTTAAAAAATAGACACATGAGTGCTGCCAGCATTGCTGCAGAGGTTGAAGACGTGGGAGGTCAGCCTGTCAGTGCTCAGACCATACGCCACACACTGCATCAACTCGGTCTGCATGGTCGTCATCCCAGAAGGAAGCTGACGCACAAGAAAGCCAGCAAACAGTTTGCTGAAGACAAGCAGTCCAAGAACATGGATTACTGGAATGCCCTGTGGTCTGACGAGACCAAGATAAACTTGTTTGGCTCAGATGGTGTCCAGCATGTGTGGCCGCGCCCTGGTGAGAAGTACCAAGACAACTGTATCTTGCCTACAGTCAAGCATGGTGGTGGTAGCATCATGGTCTTGGGCTGCATGAGTGTTGCTGGCACTGGGGAGCTGCAGTTCATTGAGGGATACATGAATTCCAACATGTACTGTGACATTCTGAAACAGAGCATGATCCCCTCCCTTTGAAAACTGGGCCTCATGGCAGTTTTCCAACAGGATAACGACCCCAAACACAACCTCCAAGATGACAGCTGCCTTGCTGAGGAAGCTGAAGGTAAAGGTGATGGACTAAACCCAATTGAGCACCTGTGGCGCATCCTCAAGTGGAAGGTGGAGGAGTTCAAGGTGTCTAACATCCACCAGCTCCGTGATGTCATCATGGAGGAGTGGAAGAGGATTCCAGTAGCAACCTGTGCAGCTCTGGTGAATTCCATGCCCAGGAGGGTTAAGGCAGTGCTGGATAATAATGGTGGTCACACAAAATATTGACACTTTGGGCTCAATTTGGACATGTTCACTGTGGGGTGTACTCACTTATGTTGCCAGCCATTTAGACATTAATGGCTGTGTGTTGAGTTATTTTCAGAAGACAGTAAATCTACACTGCTATACAAGTTGTACACTGACTACTCTAAGTTATATCCAAGTTTTATTTCTATAGTGTTGTCCCATGAAAAGATATAATAAAATATTTGCAGAAATGTGAGGGGTGTACTCACTTTTGTGATACACTGTATGTGTGTATATCTATTTATATGTGTGTGTATATTTAAAATTATATGTATATGTTTGTGTGTGTGTTAGAGTGTAATCTTAAATGCAGTGCATTATATTATCGGCTTTACTGAATCTTTTACACAGATTCCCAGAATCGCTTGCGGTGCACTCACTGTGTATTTTGACTACATGTATTGTAATATATTTTGGTCTTATAGTTATTTTTATATTTTACTTAACGAAAATATTGTCGTGTTTTTACTTTCACTATCGCGGCACTTTACCGCTAGCATTAGCCCCTTGCTACTGTAGAGGGTCGGCTCACCTAGCCGCTGTCCGGTGGGGATGCTGCGGGTCTTTTGCTGTGCGGTGGTGGAGGTGTGGGAATAAAGGCACACGACAGGGTACAGTCACTTTAACTGTTTAGTCAGGACTTAAGTGAGCGTTACAACACTTTACACCGCCGAGCTCCAGAACCCGAACTTCCATTCTGGAACATCCAGCGAGTCTCATATACAAAACTAAACTTACTGCAGAACATCCGCACGTGTATAAACCTGGTGCTGCATTCTGATTGGCTGAGCTGAATGTCGCTCACATATCACCGCTACAATATTGTCCCGCCCTTCACTATCTCTGATTGGTTTAGACCATGATATTGGCCTAATGTGTGTCTGTTGTTTTTTTTTTCCCTCGGATGCCTGGTCGCACCGGTGCGACCTGAGATTTTTTTTAGTCGCACCATTGAGAAATTAGGTCGCATGTGCGACCAAATTGGTCGCACTCTAGAGCCCTGAAAATCCAATGAAAAATCCAATCAAGAGTTTGTTATCAGGCAATCATGGTACAGCGGTAAATCAAGCTAGCACAATAAACGGCAAGTTCAAACCCCAGTGGTTCATCATGCTTCAACCTGGTGCTTCATATTTAGAGTGTTTATCTTTTTACAAATTGTGACAGAATACAATTCAAACAATTGAGGGTTAAGGGCCTTGCTCAGGGGCCCAACAGTGGTGGTGATGGGTCTTGAACCAGCAAACTTGATGACCGCTGATCTACCACTGCCCCAACTGCATGCTTCAACCTTGAGCTTCAACCTCACACGTCAACCTCATGCTTTAATCTCATACTTCAACCTCATGCTTTAATCTCACGCTTCAACCTTACGCTTCAACCTCACACTTCAACCTTACACTTCAACCTTACACTGCAGCCTCAGACTTTAACCTCACACTTCAACCTTACACTTTAACCTCAGACTTCAGCCTCAGACTTTAACCTTTAACCTTGGAGTTCAACCTCAGACTTTAATCTCAGACCTTAATCTCATGATTTCACCTCATACTTTAACCTTATACTTTTATCTCACACTTTAATCCCATTCTTTAAGCTTACGCTTCAACCTCACGCTTCAACCTCACGCTTCAACCTCACGCTTCAACCTCACGCTTCAACCTTACGCTTCAACCTCACGCTTCAACCTTACACTTCAACCTTACACTGCAGCCTCAGACTTTAACCTTAGACTTTAACCTCACACTTCAACCTTACACTTTAACCTCAGACTTCAGCCTCAGACTTAAACCTTTAACCTTGGAGTTCAACCTCAGACTTTAATCTCAGACCTTAATCTCATGATTTCACCTCATACTTTAACCTTATACTTTTATCTCACACTTTAATCCCATTCTTTAAGCTTACGCTTCAACCTCACGCTTCAACCTCACGCTTCAACCTCACGCTTCAACCTCACACTTCAACCTCACACTTCAACCTCACACTTCAACCTCAGGCTATAATCTTATGCTTCAACCTCACACTTCAACCTCACAGTTCAACCTCACACTTCAACCTCACACTTCAACCTCACACTTCAACCTCACACTTCAACCTCACACTTCAACCTCACACTTCAACCTCACACTTCAACCTCATACTTCAACCTCATACTTCAACCTCACAGTTCAACCTTATACTTTAATCTCAGGCTATAATCTCAGGATTTCACCTCATACTTTAACCTTATACTTTTATCTCACACTTTAATCCCATTCTTTAAGCTTACGCTTCAACCTCACGCTTCAACCTCACGCTTCAACCTCACGCTTCAACCTCACGCTTCAACCTCACGCTTCAACCTCACGCTTCAACCTCACGCTTCAATCTCAGGCTTTAGTCTCATGCTTTAACCTCACACTTCAACCTCACACTTCAACCTCACACTTCAACCTCACACTTCAACCTCACACTTCAACCTCACACTTCAACCTCACACTTCAACCTTATACTTTAATCTCAGGCTTTAGTCTCATGGTTTAGTCTCATGCTTTAACCTCACACTTCAACCTCACATTTCAATCTCATACTTTAACCTCAGACTTCAGCCTCAGACTTTAACCTTTAATCTCCGACTTCAGCCTCAGACTTTAACCTTTAACCTCAGACTTCAGCCTCAGACTTTAACCTTTAATCTCAGACTTTAACCTTTGATCTCAGACTTTAACCTCACACTTCAGCCTCAGACTTTAACCTTTAATCTCAGACTTTAACTTTTAATCTCAGACTTTAACCTCACACTTCAGCCTCAGACTTTAACCTTTAATCTCAGACTTTAACTTTTAATCTCAGACTTTAACTCACACTTCAGCCTCAGACTTTAACCTTTAATCTCAGACTTTAACCATTAATCTCAGACTTTAACTAGGGATGCACCGATCCAACTTTTTCAGTTCCGATACCGATCCGATACACATACTTTGCATATCGGTCGATACCCGATAACGATCCGATACCATTGTTGAATTAATAAACCGTATACTTTATCATATGGGAAAGACTTAAGGCATCAGGATTGACTTAAACATTACTAAGTTTGCAAAACAAAATATAATTAACACAGATATAAATATACTGAACTGCTATTTATTTGTCAATAAAATAATAAACAATTGTGCAGGACCTTGGCACAGCATTCAAATTCAAAATAAAAAAGGCAAACTTCTTAAAATATTTTAAAATAAATTAAATGTATCAGCTGAAACTGAAGTAGTTACACAAACAGTAATCAATCTTATTTTTTTAAATATGTAGTGTAAACAGTAATTCAAAATCTAGCAGCGGAAGAAGAACCGGAGAATAAACGAATACCTTGGTACAATACAATCAGTAATCAAACACTGTGAACAAGCAAACATCTAGTGCAATTCAACATAAAGGGTGTGTTGGAGAAGCTAGCGATCTCTCTACATAGACGCATTTTACGTCATCCTGTGCGCGCTCCCGAGAAGGAGGCTGTTCGAAATCTTCTCTCTTTCTCTCACAGAAAAATAAACATGGCTGACGGTGCGGACAAACGAATGGAGTTATTATCAGACGTAAATAAAATATTACTGATTTTTAACCTGTATAAACTTGTACCGAGTGTTTTTATTTGCAAGTTCGGGCTTGTCAGGAAAAGTAACCATTATCGATACCTGAAGGGAGGTGTTATATTGACGTTAGCGTGCTGTGCTACCTCAATTCATTGGTTTTAATGGCAAGATGCTAAACGCGAAACCCGATGGAAGCACTGTCTAAGTAGCGCGTTCGAATAATATTGACATATTAGAATCCTCTCTACTGAGGCAGCGTATCGACCCCATGGATCGGCCTAATTATCCGATACCCGATCTATCTCATTTTGGTAATATCGGCACCGATATCCGATCTTAACATCGGATCGGTGCATCCCTAACTTTAACCTCACACTTCAGCCTCAGACTTTAACCTTTAATCTCAGACTTTAACCTTTAATCTCAGACCTTAATCTCATGATTTCACCTCATACTTCAACCTTATACTTTTATCTCACACTTTAGTCCCATTCTTTAAGCTCACGCTTCAACATCACGCTTCAACCTCACACTTCAACCTCTTGTTGCATAATCTTATGCTTATAATCTTAACCTCCTGCTTCAACCTCACACTTTAATCTCAGGCTTTAGTCTCATGGTTTAGTCTCACGCTTTAACCTCACACTTCAACCTCACATTTCAATCTCATACTTTAACCTCAGGCTTAAGTCTTATACTTTAACATTATACTTCAACCTCACACTTCAACCTTGCGCTTCAAACCCATATGTCAACATCATGCCTCTACCTCACGCTTCAACCTGATACATCAACCTGATATGTTAATCTCAGGCTTTAGTCTTATACTTTAACATCATAACTTAACCTCACCCTTCAATCTCAGACTTTCATCTCATACTTCAACCTCACACTTCAACCTTATACTTTCATCTATGACTTCAGTCCTATACTTTAGCCTCATACTTTAATCTCAAGCTTAAGTCCCATTCTTTAACACCACGACTTTGGAGTGTATCTGTGGGAATTTGTGTCCATTCCGTCAACAGAGTCAGTGAGGTCATGAAGGCACTGATGTTGGACGATTAGAGAAGGCCCAGCTCACAGTCTGAGTGTGTAACAAATGTCAGTCATTACGAGGGGTGTACACATACTTTTTAGTTATATAGTGCACATGGAACGTCTTTACAGCTGTTTTAAGGCACCATATACACTGATCAGGCATAACATTAAAACCACCTCCTGGTTTCTACACTAACCCCTACACTGACCCCCACAGGACCACCACAGAGCAGGTTTTTTTTAGGTGGTGGATCATTCTCAGCACTGCAGTGACACTGACATGGTGGTGGTGTGTTAATGTGTGTTGTGCTGGTATGAGTATCAGACACAGCAGCGCTGCTGGAGTTTTTAAATACCGTGTCCACTCACTGTCCACTCTATTAGACACTCCTACCTAGTTGGTCCACCTTGTAGATGTAAAGTCAGAGACGATCGCTCATCTATTGCTGCTGTTTGAGTCGGTCATCTTCTAGACCTTCATCAGTGGTCACAGGACGCTGCCCACGGGGCGCTGTTGGCTGGATATTGTTGGTTGGTGGACGATTCTCAGTCCAGCAGTGACAGTGAGGTGTTTAAAAACTCCAGCAGCACTGCAGTGTCTGATCCACTCATACCAGCACAACACACACTAACACACCACCACCATGTCAGTGTCACTGCAATTCACTTAGATAATACCTGCTCTGTGGTGGTCCTGTGGGGGTCCTGACCATTAAAGAACAGGGTGAAAGCAGGCTAAAAAAAGCATGCAGAGATACAGATGAACTACAGTCAGTAATTGTAGAACTACGAAGTGCTTCTATATGGTAAGTGGAACTGTTAAATTGGACAGTGAGTGTAGAAACAAGGAGGTGGTTTTAATGTTATGCGCATTACTCAAGATTTATTAAGATCTGAGTGACGGGGACATTTGAAAATCGTTTTTTGTTTTGAGAAGGGGGTCTGAGGAGTGAATTTCCGTCCCCAGAGGAAGATCCAAATCTCCTGGTATGAGTTTAATAAACATTTAATAAGATTTAATATGCATGTCTGTATGAGGTCAGTAAGAGTTTAATTTAAGCTTTTACTGAGTCACAAAGCCTGTACGATTAGTAATAATTACTATTTATGTCATTTAGGTGTGTGTGTGTGTGTGTGTGTGTGTGTGTGTGTGTGTGTGTGAACTTGTTGGACAGTAGCTACAGTGTATCACAAAAGTGAGTACACCCCTCACATTTCTGCAAATATTTTATTATATCTTTTCATGGGACAACACTATAGAAATAAAACTTGGATATAACTTAGAGTAGTCAGTGTACAGCTTGTATAGCAGTGTAGATTTACTGTCTTCTGAAAATAACTCAACACACAGCCATTAATGTCTAAATAGCTGCAACATAAGTGAGTACACACCACAGTGAACATGTCCAAATTGTGCCCAAAGTGTCAATATTTTGTGTGACCACCATTATTATCCAGCACTGCCTTAACCCTCCTGGGCATGGAATTCACCAGAGCTGCACAGGTTGCTACTGGAATCCTCTTCCACTCCTCCATGATGACATCACGGAGCTGGTGGATGTTAGACACCTTGAACTCCTCCACCTTCCACTTGAGGATGCGCCACAGGTGCTCAATTGGGTTTAGTCCATCACCTTTACCTTCGAAGGGAGGGGATCATGCTCTGTTTCAGAATGTCACAGTACATGTTGGAATTCATGTTTCCCTCAATGAACTGCAGCTCCCCAGTGCCAGCAACACTCATGCAGCCCAAGACCATGATGCTACCACCACCATGCTTGACTGTAGGCAAGATACAGTTGTCTTGGTACTTCTCACCAGGGCGCCGCCACACATGCTGGACACCATCTGAGCCAAACAAGTTTATCTTGGTCTCGTCAGACCACAGGGCATTCCAGTAATCCATGTTCTTGGACTGCTTGTCTTCAGCAAACTGTTTGCGGGCTTTCTTGTGCGTCAGCTTCCTTCTGGGATGAGGACCATGCAGACCGAGTTGATGCAGTGTGCGGCGTATGGTCTGAGCACTGACAGGCTGACCTCCCACGTCTTTAACCTCTGCAGCAATGCTGGCAGCACTCATGTGTCTATTTTTTAAAGCCAACCTCTGGATATGACGCCGAACACGTGGACTCGACTTCTTTGGTCGACCCTGGTGAAGCCTGTTCCGAGTGGAACCTGTCCTGGAAAACCGCTGTATGACCTTGGCCACCATGCTGTAGCTCAGTTTCAGGGTGTTAGCAATCTTCTTATAGCCCAGGCCATCTTTGTGGAGAGCAACAATTCTATTTCTCACATCCTCAGAGAGTTCTATGCCATGAGGTGCCATGTTGAATATCCAGTGGCCAGTATGAGAGAATTGTACCCAAAACACCAAATTTAACAGCCCTGCTCCCCATTTACACCTGGGACCTTGACACGTGACACCAGGGAGGGACAACGACACATTTGGGCACAATTTGGACATGTTCACTGTGGGGTGTACTCACTTATGTTGCAGCTATTTAGACATTAATGGCTGTGTGTTGAGTTATTTTCAGAAGACAGTAAATCTACACTGCTATACAAGCTGTACACTGACTACTCTAAGTTATATCCAAGTTTTATTTCTATAGTGTTGTCCCATGAAAAGATATAATGAAATATTTGCAGAAATGTGAGGAGTGTACTCACTTTTGTGATACACTGTATATCTAAATCTGAAGAATACTTCATTATACTGTATTTGACTTTACGTCCGTTTGATATGAGAATGAAACACAATCATGGCTGGATTACTGACCGGGTCAGTGGGGCCAGCGCCCAGGGGCCCTGGCCCAAAACATTTTGCGATGCCTATCAACATTTATGATACAATATATTTTTATTTCCGAGGGCCCTCCATTTTAAGGATCCTCTGACTATTAGGGACTTTGACCCCAGGGCCTCTTGGGGGCCCTAACCATGCTTTTGGGGCCCCTAGCCATGCTTTTGGGCCCCTTATGAAAATGGATGAGGCGTTGTGGCACTTCTCTGACTTCGACTTCTGGCTATTAGGGGTCCTAGGAAAGAGGGGGCATATTTTTAGAGGGCCCTGGTTATGAGAGCCCCTACCAGGGGGCCCTAGAGAAGAGCAGGGCATACCATTAGAGGGCCCTTGATCATGAGGGCCCCTGCTATGGGGCCCTTGACTTCCATAGAAGTCGTTTACCATGGCTCCTTGACTTTCTAGGGACCTACAAATTTCCAGGCAAGCTAACTCTTTGCCCAGGGGCCCAGACTATCCTTAATCCGTCCTTGAACACAATACATAAAATCATGAAAGGCAGTCTGATATATCGATATCACGGTTAGTATTGACTCCTAATAATTACATTTAGGTGTGTGTGTGTGTGAACTTGTTGGGCAGTAGCTACACCTAAATCTGAAGAAAACTTAATTGTATTTGACTGTACGCACGTTTGACTGAGTATTAAACACCTTACGCTGTAAAATCATTAAAAGCAGTCTGATATATCGATATCACGATTTGTAACTGAATAATTATTTGGATACGTGTGTGTGTGACAGTAGATGCAGATTCATTTGAGTTAAACTTGACGACGTCTGACTGTACGTGCGTTTGATCGAGAATAAACACAATACACAAAATCATTAAAAGCAGTCTGATATATCGATATCACGGTTAGTATTGATTACTAATTATGTGTTTAGGTGTGTGTGTGTGTGTGTGTGTGTGTGTGTGTGTGTGAACTTGTTAGACAATAGCTGCATATAAATCTGAGAAAAACGTAATATATAAAACACCGGGCGCTGAAAAATCATGTAAAGCAGTCTGATATATCGATATCACGGTTAGTATTGATTATTATTAATGTCATGTAGGTGTGTGTGAACTTGTTGGGCAGTATCTTAATCTTAATCTGAAGAGAACTTAATTATATTTGACTGTACGCACGTTTGATCGAGAATAAAACACTGGACGCTGTAAAATCATGAAAAGCAGTCTGATATATCGATATCACGGTTTGCATTGATTATTATTAATGTCATTTAGGGGTGTGTTTGCGTGTGTGTGAACTTGTTGGACAGTAGCTACATCTAAATCTAAGAAAAACTTATATTATATCTGATTGCAAGTTTCACCGCACAACTGTGGAATCATAAAAAGCAGTCTGATATATCGATATCACGGTTAGTATTGTTTATTATCAGTAAGACAGCAGCTACCGTTTGCATGAAGCACCAGAATAAACAACAGCAGACACCGTGGTAAAGTTAGTTTTATATTGGACATTCGCCTGACATTCGACTTTCTTTCGGCTCGTTCTCGGCTAATAAACATCCAAAAACTAATTAATTGCACGACCTGATACCTCAGTAAACAAGTAACAAACTACAATTAATTTTGTTTAAAAAGGTTTTTCTGTTAAATTTTATTTAACGTTATTTGGTAAATGTGAGGCGCATCTGCGCTGAAATGCTAAGGAAGTGCTAAGGGAGCGTCTATAAAGTGCCGAGGTGTCGTTATTACCCAGTGGCGTGTACCATCTAATATAACTGTGTTAAATCCTACAGTATGGTTACAGTAAACATCGAGAAACGCAAATAATTTTGAGGTTGAAATACTTAACTAGTCTCCTGTACTAGTTACTACAACCACAATAATAACTAAAAGTCCCCCAGTTTGGGTGCATTACAAAAGTTTTTAAAAAATTAACAAAAATCAAGTAACACACGTTTAAAAAAGACAAAGGTTGTTGTAGTTAACTAGTCACCTGTACTAGTTACTACAACCACAATATTAATAAAAAATCCCACAGCATAATAGGTAATCAAAAAATTAAAAAAAAAATTAACAAAAATCGAGAAACGCACATCTGTGAAAAGACAAAGGTTGTAGTAGTTAACTAGTCACCTATACTACTTACTACAACCACAGTACAAAATAAAAGTCCCCCACCAAGGGTACAGTAATCAGTCAAAGTTTTATGAAAATTAACAAAAAACGTGAAACGCAAATTTTGATAAGACAAAGGTTGTAGTAGTTAACTAGTCACCTGCACTACTTACTACAACCACAATACAACATAAAAGTCCCCTAGCATTTGTGCAGTAATTAAACAAAATGTAAAAAAAATTAACAAAAATCGTGAAACGCAAATTTTGATAAGACAAAGGTTGTAGTAGTTAACTAGTCACCTATACTACTTACTACAACCACAGTACAAAATAAAAGTCCCCCACCAAGGGTACAGTAATCAGTCAAAGTTTTATGAAAAATTAACAAAAATCGTGAAACGCAAATTTTGATAAGTCAAAGGTTGTAGTACTTAACTAGTCACTTATACTACTTACTACAACCACAGTACAAATTAAAAGTCCCTCTGCAAGGGTACAGTAATGAATCAAAGTTTTATAAAAATTAACAAAAATCGTGAAACGCAAATTTTGATAAGACAAAGGTTGTAATAGTTTACTAGTCACCTGCACTACTTACTACAACCACAGTACAAAATAAAAGTCCCCCACCAAGGGTACAGTAATCAGTCAAAGTTTTAGAAAAATTAACAAAAATCGTGAAACGCAAATTTTGATAAGACGAAGGTTGTAGTAGTTAACTAGTCACCTGCACTACTTACTACAACCACGTTTCAAATTAAAAGTCCTACAGCAAGGGTACAGTAATGAATCAAAGTTTTATAAAAATTAACAAAAATCGTGAAACGCAAATTTTGATAAGACAAAGGTTGTAGTAGTTAACTAGTCACCTATACTACTTACTACAACCACAGTACAAAATAAAAGTCCCCCACCAAGGGTACAGTAATCAGTCAAAGTTTTAGAAAAATTAACAAAAATCGTGAAACGCAAATTTTGATAAGACGAAGGTTGTAGTAGTTAACTAGTCACCTGCACTACTTACTACAACCACGTTTCAAATTAAAAGTCCTACAGCAAGGGTACAGTAATGAATCAAAGTTTTATGAAAATTAACAAAAAACGTGAAACGCAAATTTTAATAAGACAAAGGTTGTAGTAGTTAACTAGTCACCTGCACTACTTACTACAACCACAATACAACATAAAAGTCCCCTAGCATTTGTGCAGTAATTAAACAAAATGTAAAAAAAATTAACAAAAATCGTGAAACGCAAATTTTGATAAGACAAAGGTTGTAGTAGTTAACTAGTCACCTATACTACTTACTACAACCACGTTTCAAATTAAAAGTCCTCCATCAAGGGTACAGTAATGAATCAAAGATTTATAAAAATTAACAAAAATCGTGAAACGCAAATTTTGATAAGACAAAGGTTGTAGTAGTTAACTAGTCACCTGCACTACTTACTACAACCACAATACAACATAAAAGTCCCCTAGCATTTGTGCAGTAATTAAACAAAATGTAAAAAAAATTAACAAAAATCGTGAAACGCAAATTTTGATAAGACAAAGGTTGTAGTAGTTAACTAGTCACCTATACTACTTACTACAACCACGTTTCAAATTAAAAGTCCTCCATCAAGGGTACAGTAATGAATCAAAGATTTATAAAAATTAACAAAAATCGTGAAACGCAAATTTTGATAAGACAAAGGTTGTAGTAGTTAACTAGTCACCTGCTCTACTTACTACAACCACAATACAAAATAAAAGTCCCTCAGTAAGGGTGCAGTAATGAATCAAAGTTTTATAAAAATTAACAAAAATCGTGAAACGCAAATTTTGATAAGACGAAGGTTGTAGTAGTTAACTAGTCACCTGCTCTACTTACTACAACCACGTTTCAAATTAAAAGTCCTCCAGCAAGGGTGCAGTAATGAATCAAAGTTTTATAAAAATTAACAAAAATCGTGAAACGCAAATTTTGATAATACAAAGGTTGTAGTAGTTAACTAGTCACCTGCACTACTTACTACAACCACAATACAACATAAAAGTCCCCTAGCATTTGTGCAGTAATTAAACAAAATGTAAAAAAAATTATTATTATTATTAAAAAATCCCACAGCATAATAGGTAATCAAAAAATTAAAAAAAAAATTAACAAAAATCGAGAAACGCACATCTGTGAAAAGACAAAGGTTGTAGTAGTTAACTAGTCACCTATACTACTTACTACAACCACAGTACAAAATAAAAGTCCCCCACCAAGGGTACAGTAATCAGTCAAAGTTTTATGAAAATTAACAAAAAACGTGAAACGCAAATTTTAATAAGACAAAGGTTGTAGTAGTTAACTAGTCACCTGCACTACTTACTACAACCACAATACAACATAAAAGTCCCCTAGCATTTGTGCAGTAATTAAACAAAATGTAAAAAAAATTAACAAAAATCGTGAAACGCAAATTTTGATAAGACAAAGGTTGTAGTAGTTAACTAGTCACCTATACTACTTACTACAACCACAGTACAAAATAAAAGTCCCCCACCAAGGGTACAGTAATCAGTCAAAGTTTTATAGTAGTTAACTAGTCACCTATACTACTTACTACAACCACGTTTCAAATTAAAAGTCCTCCATCAAGGGTACAGTAATGAATCAAAGATTTATAAAAATTAACAAAAATCGTGAAACGCAAATTTTGATAAGTCAAAGGTTGTAGTAGTTAACTAGTCACCTGCTCTACTTACTACAACCACAGTACAAAATAAAAGTCCCTCAGCAAGGGTGCAGTAATGAATCAAAGATTTATAAAAATTAACAAAAATCGTGAAACGCAAATTTTGATAAGACAAAGGTTGTAGTAGTTTACTAGTCACCTGCTCTACTTACTACAACCACAATACAAAATAAAAGTCCCTCAGCAAGGGTGCAGTAATGAATCAAAGTTTTATAAAAATTAACAAAAATCGTGAAACGCAAATTTTGATAAGACGAAGGTTGTAGTAGTTAACTAGTCACCTGCTCTACTTACTACAACCACGTTTCAAATTAAAAGTCCTCCAGCAAGGGTGCAGTAATGAATCAAAGTTTTATAAAAATTAACAAAAATCGTGAAACGCAAATTTTGATAATACAAAGGTTGTAGTAGTTAACTAGTCACCTGCACTACTTACTACAACCACGTTTCAAATTAAAAGTCCTCCAGCAAGGGTACAGTAATGAATCAAAGTTTTATAAAAATTAACAAAAATCGTGAAACGCAAATTTTGATAAGTCAAAGGTTGTAGTAGTTAACTAGTCACCTGCACTACTTACTACAACCACGTTTCACATTAAAAGTCCTCCAGCAAGGGTACAGTAATGAATCAAAGTTTTATAAAAATTAACAAAAATCGTGAAACGCAAATTTTGATAAGTCAAAGGTTGTAGTAGTTAACTAGTCACCTGCACTACTTACTACAACCACGTTTCAAATTAAAAGTCCTCCAGCAAGGGTACAGTAATGAATCAAAGTTTTATAAAAATTAACAAAAATCGTGAAACGCAAATTTTGATAAGTCAAAGGTTGTAGTAGTTAACTAGTCACCTGCACTACTTACTACAACCACGTTTCAAATTAAAAGTCCTCCAGCAAGGGTACAGTAATGAATCAAAGTTTTATAAAAATTAACAAAAATCGTGAAACGCAAATTTTGATAAGTCAAAGGTTGTAGTAGTTAAATAGTCACCTACACTACTTACTACAACCACGTTTCAAATTAAAAGTCCTCCATCAAGGGTACAGTAATGAATCAAAGATTTATAAAAATTAACAAAAATCGTGAAACGCAAATTTTGAAAAGACAAAGGTTGTAGTAGTTAACTAGTCACCTGCACTACTTGCTACAACCATGTTTCAAATTAAAAGTCCCCCAGCAAGGTTACAGTAATGAATCAAAGATTTATAAAAATTAACAAAAATCGTGAAACGCAAATTTTGATAAGACAAAGATTGTAGTACTTAACTAGTCACTTATACTACTTACTACAACCACAGTACAAATTAAAAGTCCCTCTGCAAGGGTACAGTAATGAATCAAAGTTTTATAAAAATTAACAAAAATCGTGAAACGCAAATTTTGATAAGACAAAGGTTGTAGTAGTTTACTAGTCACCTGCACTACTTACTACAACCACAGTACAAAATAAAAGTCCCCCACCAAGGGTACAGTAATGAATCAAAGTTTTATAAAAATTAACAAAAATCGTGAAACGCAAATTTTGATAAGACAAAGGTTGTAGTAGTTAACTAGTCACCTGCACTACTTACTACAACCACAGTACAAAATAAAAGTCCCCCACCAAGGGTACAGTAATCAGTTAAAGTTTTATAAAAATTAACAAAAATCGTGAAACGCAAATTTTGATAAGTCAAAGGTTGTAGTAGTTAACTAGTCACCTGCACTACTTACTACAACCACGTTTCAAATTAAAAGTCCTCCAGCAAGGGTACAGTAATGAATCAAAGTTTTATAAAAATTAACAAAAATCGTGAAACGCAAATTTTGATAATACAAAGGTTGTAGTAGTTAACTAGTCACCTGCACTACTTACTACAACCACGTTTCAAATTAAAAGTCCTCCAGCAAGGGTACAGTAATGAATCAAAGTTTTATAAAAATTAACAAAAATCGTGAAACGCAAATTTTGATAAGACAAAGGTTGTAGTAGTTAACTAGTCACCTGTACTAGTTACTACAACCACAATACAAGATAAAAGTCCCCCAGCATGGGTACAGTAACGAATCAAAATGTTTTAAAAATTAACAAAAATCATGAAACGCAAATTTTTATAAAACAAATGTTGTAGTACCTAACTAGTCACCTTTACTAGTTACTACAACCACAATACAAGATAAAAGTCCCACAGCATGGGTACAGTAACGAATCCAAATGTTTAAAAATTAAAAAAAATCATGAAACAAAAATTTTTAAAAGACAAAGGTTGTAGTAGTTAACTAGTCACCTGTACTAATTACTACAACCACAGAAAAATTTAAAAGTCCAAAAACATGGTTGCAGTAATGAATCAAATATTTTAAAAAAACTAACAAAAATCGTAAAACGCAAATTCTGATAAGACAAAGGTTGTAGAAGTTAACTAGTCACCTGTACTACTTACTACAACCACATTTCAAATTAATAGTCCCACTGCATATGTACAGTGGGTAATCAAAAAATTAAAACAATTAATAAAAATTGACAAATGTACATTTTGATAAGACGAAGGTTGTAGTAGGTTGTAGTAGTTATTTAGGCCAGCTGTAGCCTAGTGTTTAAAGTACTGGACCAGTGATCAGAGGGTTGCTGGTTTAAGCCCCAAAATTTTGACTTGAGAAACCTCTGTCCTTTTTGTCTCCTGACATTTGGCCCACATTTCCTGAGACAGGCTGATGTCTTGTAATTTAAGTGGTTTTACAAGAAGGCCATCAGGGAAACTGTGGTAGACAATGTGCTCAGTGTACCTGCCCTGAAGAGAACTGTGCATTTTTCTCACAAACTATTCTGGATGCAATCCTTTCTTTTTGTTTAGGATGTTATGCTTGATTATACCAAACCATGCCTCAACATGGCAATTAGTCTCTCTTGTTTTTTCAGAGAAAATGTCATCAGTGTTTTCTGTTTTGTCAGTAGATTCCCCAACATAATTCCACTCCAAAGAGGAAATATTGAAAGATAATGTTCAAACAGTTGATGACGCCTGGACAGTAGCATGGATTTTTATCTGATGACTCTTCCTCTTTATTCATCTTTAACTTAACAGAATCAGAAATATGCCTGAAACAAGCAGAGAAAGGTGAAGTTCCCACATGGGTTTTGGAAAATCTCTGCAATCCTTCATCCTGGTCGATTTCAGCTGCCCTGTCATCTGAAATTCTTCAAGGTCACATACAGGGGTTGGACAAAATAACTGAAACACCTGGTTTTAGACCACAATAATTTATTAGTATGGTGTAGGGCCTCCTTTTGCAGCCAATACAGCGTCAATTCGTCTTGGAAATGACATATACAAGTCCTGCACAGTGGTCAGAGGGATTTTAAGCCATTCTTCTTGCAGGATAGTGGCCAGGTCACTACGTGATGCTGGTGGAGGAAAACGTTTCCTGACTCGCTTCTCCAAAACACCCCAAAGTGGCTCAATAATATTTAGATCTGGTGACTGTGCAGGACATGGGAGATGTTCAACTTCACTTTCATGTTCATCAAACCAATCTTTCACCAGTCTTGCTGTGTGTATTGGTGCATTGTCACCCTGATACACGGCACCACCATTGGATGCACATGGTCCTCCAGAATGGTTCGGTAGTCCTTGGCAGTGACGCGCCCATCTAGCACAAGTATTGGGCCAAGGGAATGCCATGATATGGCAGCCCAAACCATCACTGATCCACCCCCATGCTTCACTCTGGGCATGCAACAGTCTGGGTGGTACGCTTCTTTGGGGCTTCTCCACACCGTAACTCTCCCGGATGTGGGGAAAACAGTAAAGGTGGACTCATCAGTGAACAATACATGTTTCACATTGTCCACAGCCCAAGATTTGCGCTCCTTGCACCATTGAAACCGACGTTTGGCATTGGCACGAGTGACCAAAGGTTTGGCAGCCCGGCCGTGTATATTGACCCTGTGGAGCTCCCGACGGACAGTTCTGGTGGAAACAGGAGAGTTGAGGTGCACATTTAATTCTGCCGTGATTTGGGCAGCCGTGGTTTTATGTTTTTTGGATACAATCCGGGTTAGCACCCGAACATCCCTTTCAGACAGCTTCCTCTTGCATCCACAGTTGATCCTGTTGGATGTGGTTTGTCCTTCTTGGTGGTATGCTGACATTACCCTGGATACCGTGGCTCTTGATACATCACAAAGACTTGCTGTCTTGGTCACAGATGCGCCAGCAAGACGTGCACCAACAATTTGTCCTCTTTTGAACTCTGGTATGTCACCCATAATGTTGTGTGCATTGCAATATTTTGAGCAAAACTGTGCTCTTACCCTGCTAATTGAACCTTCACACTCTGCTCTTACTGGTGCAATGTGCAATTAATGAAGATTGGCCACCAGACCGGTCCAATTTAGCCATGAAACCTCCCACACTAAAATGACAGGTGTTTCAGTTATTTTTTCCAACCCCTGTATTTTGGCTGTAGCAATAAGATCTTAAAGTCTTCTAATGTTTCTGAGAACATCATCATTCTTGTTCTTGTTTAACAGCACAGTACAAAATGATTGAAAAATGTCACATGCATCATCTATACAGTGAGTGTTCTGTTGTCTTGCCAGAGAATACGTACAAAAGTCTTTCAATCCTTTGTCACTGGTTTGTTTACCAACATCCACCACTTAAAATCTTGCATTTTCAAGTTCCATTATAATATTAAGCTACACTGTGGATTAAATCCAACTTCATAAATAAAATGCAACTGTATCGTAAGTGTAGTTAAACATTCATGATTATATTGTAATATGTTAATATGCTAAGTTATTATTATATTAAGGTGATATAGACATATCTATCTTCGATAATTATGCTTTACTGTTTTAACCATTTTAAATACTTTAATTTCATTGAGAAATAAAATTATTTTAATCTTGCAATACATTTCAACTTTAGAAATGGCAGCATGTAATGGACATTGCCCAAAAAACACATTTATTTCCAGGTCAATGTTTAATTAAAATTGATTAAGATATTTGTTAATTACTGTTCCATATCACTAAAAGACAGCAAAATATTATTTTATATAATCATATTATTTGGCTTAAGTTGGCACAAAGTGTTCACAATTAAGGCTAATATGCCAGGAAAATGTTTATTACATTTATTACATTGTAATTAACATATTATTACGAAACATTTAGCAGATATACAAATAATACATAAATAAAAATATTAGTAATAAATAAATATTACAAAATGTCTACTAGAACCTACCTTATCCATTGAGAAAGATGCCAATACCCGGATTTTCCTTAATGATAGATTGTTGAATCTGTATCATTTTGTCTGACCACCACTGAGCTATCACAGGGGCAGTGGTAGCTCAGTGGTTAAGGTACTGGACTAGTAAACAGAAGGTTGCCGGTTCAAGCCCCGCCACCACCAAGTTGCCACTGTTGGGTCCCTGAGCAAGGCCCTTAACCCTCAATTGCTCATTGTGTTCAGCTCATTGTGTAAGTCGCTTTGGATAAAGGCGTCTGCTAAATGCTGAAAATGTAAATGTAAATGTTGTCTGCCTTACAGCTACTAATCCTAATGACCTTAAGGTGTAGGGGTGTTTACAATGCCTGAAGTGGTAGCTGAGAGTTGATTGGTCGACATGTCAGTCTTCTGTGATATATGGCTTGGTTTACTGTCACCTTTTGGTTTGCTGCAACCTCTTTCTTTGCATATAATCTTGCTCATATTACGTTTTTATGCTACTAAGGCAAACAGCATACACAATACATTTTGCAACAAATTTGTGTGGACTAATTAACTGATTTTAATTCTTCCAAACTTAATTTTCCTTAGCCCAATGCTGTAAATCAGAAACATTAGATCCACTTTCAAATTGGTTAACAACAAGGAGCTTACCAATTATGATGCCCAGGCATGTTGTGATTTAATATTAAATATGCATTTAGTTTGTGAGTCAGTAGCTCTATTGCAATTGTTTTATGCCTTTAACTCCCAATAATACATATGCACTATCTGATACATTACATTGTATTAAAGGATACATTAAATTAAATTGAAATTGAAATTAACAAAGACTGGTAAGCTTGTGAAAAGTTTTTTATTAAAGATGATCTAATAGATGTAACAATAATGTTTGAGAGAGCTTCTCCTTTGTATGTTCAGCATACAGATCATACTGCAATACATAAAAAAAAAGTTGGACACATGTTTAAAACCTTTTGCAATATTGAAAATTGTTGATCATTTGTAAACTAAGAATAGTAATTATTGCAATTTTTCAAGTGCAATTGTTAGTTGTAGTAAGTAGTTCACCTTTTGGGTAATTAACAAAACATTAATTATATAAAAATATATTATTACACCTTGATTGAATACTGTACTGTAGTAGGTAGTATAATGACTAAGTGAGTAATACAACCTTCTTTATAACAAAATGTTCATTTATTAATTTGTAATTTTTTTAAACGTTTGATTCATTACTGTACCAATGCTGTGAGACTTTTTACTTATATTGTGGTTGTAGTAACTAGAACAGGTGACTAGTTAACTACTACGACCTTAGTTTTATAAATAATGGCGTTTCTTGATTTTTGTTAATTTTTATAAAACTTTGATTCATTACTGCACCCATGCTGTAAAACTTTTAATTTGTACTGTGGTTGTAGTAAGTAGTATAGGTGACTAGTTAACTACTACAACCTTTGTCTTATCAAAATTTGCGTTTCACGATTTTTGTTAATTTTTCTAAAACTTTGACTGATTACTGTACCCTTGGTGGGGGACTTTTATTTTGTACTGTGGTTGTAGTAAGTAGTGCAGGTGACTAGTTAACTACTACAACCTTTGACTTATCAAAATTTGCGTTTCACGATTTTTGTTAATTTTTATAAAACTTTGATTCATTACTGCACCCATGCTGTAAAACTTTTAATTTGTACTGTGGTTGTAGTAAGTAGTATAAGTGACTAGTTAAGTACTACAACCTTTGTCTTATCAAAATTCGCGTTTCACGATTTTTGTTAATTTTTATAAAACTTTGATTCATTACTGTACCCTTGCAGAGGGACTTTTAATTTAAAACGTGGTTGTAGTAAGTAGTATAGGTGACTAGTTAACTAATACAATCTTTGTCTTATCAAAATTTGCGTTTCACGATTTTTGTTAATTTTTATAAAACTTGGACTCATTACTGTACCCATGTTGGGGGACTTTTAATTTGTACTGTGGTTGTAGTAACTTGTACAGGTAAGTAGTTAACTACTACAACCACTGTGTTACAAAAATTTGCGTTTCTTGATTTTTGTTAATTTTTATAAAACTTGGACTCATTACTGTACCCATGTTGGGGGACTTTTAATTTGTACTGTGGTTGTAGTAACTTGTACAGGTAAGTAGTTAACTACTACAACCACTGTGTTACAAAAATTTGCGTTTCTTGATTTTTGTTAATTTTTTTTACATTTTGTTTAGTTACTGCACAAATGCTAGGGGACTTTTATGTTGTATTGTGGTTGTAGTAAGTAGTACAGGTAACTAGTTAACTACTACAACCTTTGTCTTATCAAAATTTGCGTTTCACGATTTTTGTTAATTTTTTATAAAACTTTGATTCATTACTGTACCCTTGCTGAGGGACTTTTAATTTGAAACGTGGTTGTAGTAAGTAGTACAGGTTACTTGTTAACTACTACAACCTTTGTCTTACCAAAATTTGCGTTTCACGATTTTTGTTAATTTTTATAAAACTTTGATTCATTACTGTACCCTTGCTGAGGGACGTTTAATTTGAAACGTGGTTGTAGTAAGTAGAGCAGGTGACTAGTTAACTACTACAACCTTTGTCTTACCAAAATTTGCGTTTCACGATTTTTGTTAATTTTTATAAAACTTTGATTCATTACTGTACCCTTGCTGAGGGACGTTTAATTTGAAACGTGGTTGTAGTAAGTAGAGCAGGGGACTAGTTAACTACTACAACCTTTGTCTTACCAAAATTTGCGTTTCCCGATTTTTGTTAATTTTTATAAAACTTTGATTCATTACTGTACCCTTGCTGAGGGACTTTTAATTTGTTTTGTGGTTGTAGTAAGTAGTACAGGTTACTAGTTACCTTTGTCTTACCAAAATTTGCGTTTCACGATTTTTGTTAATTTTTATAAAACTTTGATTCATTACTGTACCCTTGCTGAGGGACTTTTAATTTGAAACGTGGTTGTAGTAAGTAGAGCAGGTGACTAGTTAACTACTACAACCTTTGTCTTACCAAAATTTGCGTTTCCCGATTTTTGTTAATTTTTATAAAACTTTGATTCATTACTGTACCCTTGCTGAGGGACTTTTGATTTGAAACGTGGTTGTAGTAAGTAGAGCAGGTGACTAGTTAACTACTACAACCTTTGTCTTTCCAAAATTTGCGTTTCACGATTTTTGTTAATTTTTATAAAACTTTGATTCGTTACTGTACCTTTGCTGGGGGACTTTTAATTTGAAACGTGGTTGTAGTAAGTAGAGCAGGTGACTAGTTAACTACTACAACCTTTGTCTTTTCACAGATGTGCGTCGATTTTTGTTAATTTTTAAGTTAACTACTACAATTGTCATCATATCAAAATTTGCGTTCCTCAATTTTTGTTCATTCTTTAAATACTTTAATTCATTACTATACTTATACTGTGGAGCTTTTAACTTGTATTGTGGTTGTAGTAACTAGTACAGGAGACTAGTTAACTACTACAACCTTTGTCTTTTCACAGATGTGCGTTTCTCGATTTTTGTTAATTTTTTTTTTATTATTTGATTACCTATTATGCTGTGGGACTTTTAATTAATATTGTAGTTGTAGTAACTAGTACAGGTGACTAGTTAACTACTACAACCTTTTTCTTTTTTAAATGTGTGTTTCTTGATTTTTGTTAATTTTTTAAAAACTTTTGTAATGTAGCCAAACTGGGGGACTTTTAATTATTATTGTGGCTGTATTAACTAGTACAGGAGACTAGTTAAGTATTTCAACCTCAAAATTTGCGTTTCTCGCTGTTTACTGTAACCATACTGTAGGATTTAATAAAGGTGTATTAGATGGTACACGCCACTGGGTAATAACTACACCTCGGAACTTTATAGACGCTCCCTTAGCACTTCCTTAGCATTTCAGCGCGGATGCACCTCACATTTACCAAATAACGTTAAATAAAAATTATTAGAAAAACCTTTTTAAACAAAATTAATTGTAGTTTGTTACTTGTGTAGTGAGGTATCAGGTCGTGCAATTAATTAGTTTTTGGATGTTTATTAGCCGAGAACGAGCCGAAAGAAAGTCGAATGTCAGGCGAATGTCCAATATAAAACTAACTTTACCACGGTCAGCAGACGCGTTCACTTACCGTGAGTCCGGGAGCGCGCAGGAGAACGCGGGTACACTCATGATACACTCCTCATAATACACTCATAATACACTCCTCATGAAACACCTCTGGAACACCTCTGGAACACCTCTGGAACGATCCAGTACGATCACACACTCACACACTGCAAATCACACACTGCAAAACACCTCCAGTGTGTGAGGAGCGCTCCGACCAGCGCTCAGCACATGGAGCTCAGAGCCGCGCCCACTTTCCATCAAACCACGCCCCCTTCTCATACTAACCACGCCCATACTTACATTTTTCATCATATCCATCTCCCTCACTCTCTCACCATACCACATTTTCATCAGATCCATCTCCCTTACCTTCTAACCATACCACATTTTCATCATATCCATCTCCCTTAATCTCTCACCACACCACATTTTCATCATATCCATCTCCCTTACCTTCTAACCATACCACATTTTCATCATATCCATCTATCTTACCCTCTAACCATACCACATTTTCATCAGATCCATCTCCCTTACCTTCTAACCATACCACATTTTCATCAGATCCATCTCCCTTACCTTCTAACCATACCACATTTTCATCAGATCCATCTCCCTTACCTTCTAACCATACCACATTTTCATCAGATCCATCTCCCTTACCTTCTAACCATACCACATTTTCATCAGATCCATCTCCCTTACCTTCTAACCATACCACATTTTCATCATATCTATCTCCCTTACCTTCTAACCATACCACATATTCATCAGATCCAACTCCCTTACCTTCTAACCATACCACATTTTCATCAGATCCATCTCCCTTACCTTCTAACCATACCACATTTTCATCAGATCCATCTCCCTTACCTTCTAACCATACCACATTTTCATCAGATCCATCTCTCTTACCTTCTAACCATACCACATTTTCATCAGATCCATCTCCCTTACCTTCTAACCATACCACATTTTCATCAGATCCATCTCCCTTACCTTCTAACCATACCACATTTTCATCAGATCCATCTCCCTTACCTTCTAACCATACCACATTTTCATCAGATCCATCTCCCTTACCTTCTAACCATACCACATTTTCATCAGATCCATCTCCCTTACCTTCTAACCATACCACATTTTCATCAGATCCATCTCCCTTACCTTCTAACCATACCACATTTTCATCAGATACATCTCCCTTACCTTCTAACCATACCACATTTTCATCATATCCATCTCCCTTACCTTCTAACCATACCACATTTTCATCAGATCCATCTCCCTTACCTTCTAAACATACCACATTTTCATCAGATCCATCTCCCTTACCTTCTAACCATACCACATTTTCATCAGATCCATCTCCCTTACCTTCTAACCATACCACATATTCATCAGATCCAACTCCCTTACCTTCTAACCATACCACATTTTCATCAGATCCATCTCCCTTACCTTCTAACCATACCACATTTTCATCAGATCCATCTCCCTTACCTTCTAACCATACCACATTTTCATCAGATCCATCTCTCTTACCTTCTAACCATACCACATTTTCATCAGATCCATCTCCCTTACCTTCTAACCATACCACATTTTCATCAGATCCATCTCCCTTACCTTCTAACCATACCACATTTTCATCAGATCCATCTCCCTTACCTTCTAACCATACCACATTTTCATCAGATCCATCTCCCTTACCTTCTAACCATACCACATTTTCATCAGATCCATCTCCCTTACCTTCTAACCATACCACATTTTCATCAGATCCATCTCCCTTACCTTCTAACCATACCACATTTTCATCAGATACATCTCCCTTACCTTCTAACCATACCACATTTTCATCATATCCATCTCCCTTACCTTCTAACCATACCACATTTTCATCAGATCCATCTCCCTTACCTTCTAAACATACCACATTTTCATCAGATCCATCTCCCTTACCTTCTAACCATACCACATTTTCATCAGATCCATCTCCCTTACCTTCTAACCATACCACATTTTCATCAGATCCATCTCCCTTACCTTCTAACCATACCACATTTTCATCAGATCCATCTCCCTTACCTTCTAACCATACCACATTTTCATCAGATCCATCTCCCTTACCTTCTAACCATACCACATTTTCATCAGATCCATCTCCCTTACCTTCTAACCATACCACATTTTCATCAGATCCATCTCCCTTACCTTCTAACCATACCATATTTTCATCAGATCCATCTCCCTTACCTTCTAACCATACCACATTTTCATCAGATCCATCTCCCTTACCTTCTAACCATACCACATTTTCATCAGATCCATCTCCCTTACCTTCTAACCATACCACATTTTCATCAGATCCATCTCCCTTACCTTCTAACCATACCACATTTTCATCATATCCATCTCCCTTACCTTCTCACCATACCACATTTTCATCATATCCATCTCCCTTACCTTCTAACCATACCACATTTTCATCAGATCCATCTCCCTTACCTTCTAACCATACCACATTTTCATCAGATCCATCTCCCTTACCTTCTAACCATACCACATTTTCATCATATCCATCTCCCTTACCTTCTAACCATACCACATTTTCATCAGATCCATCTCTCTTACCTTCTAACCATACCACATTTTCATCAGATCCATCTCCCTTACCTTCTAACCATACCACATTTTCATCAGATCCATCTCCCTTACCTTCTAACCATACCACATTTTCATCAGATCCATCTCCCTTACCTTCTAACCATACCACATTTTCATCAGATCCATCTCCCTTACCTTCTAACCATACCACATTTTCATCAGATCCATCTCTCTTACCTTCTAACCATACCACATTTTCATCAGATCCATCTCCCTTACCTTCTAACCATACCACATTTTCATCAGATCCATCTCCCTTACCTTCTAACCATACCACATTTTCATCAGATCCATCTCCCTTACCTTCTAACCATACCATATTTTCATCAGATCCATCTCCCTTACCTTCTAACCATACCACATTTTCATCAGATCCATCTCCCTTACCTTCTAACCATACCACATTTTCATCAGATCCATCTCCCTTACCTTCTAACCATACCACATTTTCATCAGATCCATCTCCCTTACCTTCTAACCATACCACATTTTCATCAGATACATCTCCCTTACCTTCTAACCATACCATATTTTCATCAGATCAATCTCTCTTACCTTCTAACCATACCACATTTTCATCAGATCCATCTCCCTTACCTTCTAACCATACCACATTTTCATCAGATCCATCTCTCTTACCTTCTAACCATACCACATTTTCATCATATCTATCTCCCTAACCTTCTAACCATACCACATTTTCATCAGATCCATCTCCCTTACCTTCTAACCATACCACATTTTCATCAGATCCATCTCCCTTACCTTCTAACCATACCACATTTTCATCATATCCATCTCCCTTACCTTCTAACCATACCACATTTTCATCAGATCCATCTCCCTTACTTTCTAACCATACCACATTTTCATCAGATCCATCTCCCTTACCTTCTAACCATACCACATTTTCATCAGATCCATCTCCCTTACCTTCTAACCATACCACATTTTCATCAGATCCATCTCCCTTACCTTCTAACCATACCACATTTTCATCAGATCCATCTCCCTTACCTTCTAACCATACCACATTTTCATCAGATCCATCTCCCTTACCTTCTAACCATACCACATTTCCATCTCTCTTACCTTCTAACCATACCACATTTTCATCATATCCATCTCTCTTACCTTCTAACCATACCACATTTTTATCATATCCATCTCCCTTACCTTCTAACCATACCACATTTTCATCAGATCCATCTCCCTTACCTTCTACCTTCTTCATTATTTTTCTGTGAGAGAAGAGCTGCCGCACTGAATGCTGGGATTGCCTTGATCACTAAGGACGCTTCGGATGCTCACTCGTTCTTGAGTCAAAATAACATTAAAATATTAAGATGCTTTAGTAGTGAGGATTTTAAAGCATCTAGGACTTCGAACAGCCTCCTTCTCGGGAGCGAGCACAGGATGACGTAAAATGCTGCCTATGTAGAGAGCTCCCTAGCTTTTTGAACACACCCATCATATCCATCTCCCTTACCCTCTCACCATACCACATTTTCATAATATCCATCTCCCCCAACTTCAATCCAAGCCAATAAAACATCTGGGGAAAATTCCTGGCTTGCATACATATGTGTAATTAAAAGCTGGCACACACGCTCAGATCACATGGCTCCGTTCCTTATTAAAGTTCGTTATCCATACTAATCACCAAGAGAGTAGAAATGTATACACACATGCACCAAAACATCATGGCTGTGTAAACAAGGTTTAATAATCATGAGAGACGTACAGTATTAAGATTCATAAAAAAAAAGAATAATAAATGAAGATGGAGGAGTGTAATGTGTTTAATAAACCACGTTGGGCCCCTAAGGGACAATCTGATTGTAGCTTTTGATGGAGATGCTCGGGTCAGTCTATATACGTGTACCACCTAACTGTGCAGCTGTAAGGACGGCAGTTCTGCTCACTGTTGATTTAGAAAATCTGCTTAAATTACCTACAAATATTTACATTTTTTATCCAAAGCGACTTACAGTACTGTGACAGTGTATTGTTTAAGAAATAAAGGGTTAAGGGCCTTGCTCAAGGGCCCAACAGTGGCAACCTGGCAGAGGTGGGGCTTGAACCAGCGATCTTTTGATTACTAGTCCAGTACCTTAACCAATGCTACAACTGCCTTTATTTACCTGTTTGAGGTCTATCTAGGT